>NW_006800140.1:642154-656188 GCF_000485575.1 Poecilia formosa
CCCCCTTCAAATAAAGTATTACCATAAAATTTATTTAAATAAAATTGATTAAATAAATTCAAATTATTTTTCAGACAAAATATGTCTGAAAAACGCATCATGATACAAGCATATCAATAATTCTTGATTTGTTTTAGAGATTTGAAATTACCTTCCCTGTTTTATCCAGTTTTCACTCTACATTATTTTTATTTTTATTTTTAAGCAGTTATGAGAAATGGTGGCAGTTACTCAACAGGTTGTTGCTAGGTAACCAAAGAGTGAGTGAGTTGCTAGGTAACCAAAGAGTGAGTTAGTTAGTTGATTCCACCAGAAGCTAAAGTCGTTTCCTCAGTTTTGGTTTCATCATAACACAAGATTTGTCTCTGAAAATTAAGATCTTTGTCTCCGAGTATATTTGCAAACTAAAACCTAGCTTTAATGTTGATATCAGAGTAATGGCTTCTTCCTCTCTGAGCGCCCTTTCAGGACAGTAAAACAGTTTTACTATAAATATTGATATTTTATAACTAAAATATAATCACCTCTGGTGCACAACTGGACTTTTGTACTCATCTTCATCACCTAATTTGTATTTTTTTGATGATATTGCACAAGGAAGCAGAGAGTTTGAGGTGTTGCCTTAAAATACATCCACATGTGTACCAATGTTTACCTCAAATGTTGGAAATTTGAATAATAATCCATGATACCATCATCTGGGTTGAGGCCTGTCATGAAAACTAATTTTACTGGATGATAAATTGCCCAATAAATTATTGCGATAATAAACAATAACATTGTTGTATTGCAACCATTTTCACATAATATATTGTTTATAGAATAATAATGCAACTTCACTCTGTCAAAAATAAACTTTAATTTTGCAAAGAACACTTAACACTAGAATGGGGAGATATTTTAAATATCCAAATAAAACACAGCTAAAATTTACAATAAAGTCTATGTAAAATATATACATTAATCATCAGAATGGAAATAATTAAGCTCATTTAAAACTATAATGTGATTGATTATTGCTTATTGGGACAAGCTTATCTGGGCTATTTTAAAAGCACAGTAATCTTAGTGTAACTACTGAATTTAAATAAAGTATCTTTTAAAAAGTCTTGGCAATCTTAACTCTACTAAATTAGAAATTAATTTCTCAATTTCAGACAGCAAGGAGGAAAAAAAAGTAATTGGTTTGTCATGTAAGTTCAATAAAACAGCTGTAGAAAAAGATATTGTACTGAATAATACCTGAAACTTGTAATTTAGAGGGTAAGAAAACAAAGACAGAATTTAAAAGTAAATATTTGCAACTTTTTAATAAAGAAACCCACTTAAGTAGAAATCTAAGGTGAATAAAGAACCCAAAAACTGTACTCAACACTGTATTTGTACTCAAGTAAAAGTAAAAAAATATTTGGTAAAAAGGCAACTCAAATACTATATGAGGGTATTTATCGTATCATTTATCATGCTAAATTTCTTATAAGATAATTATGATTTATTGATAATTACTAATTAATGCCGTTTAAACCCCCCTAAAACTGTCTGTATTGTTGGGATTGTTAAACTATTTTCTACAGTTTTTTTTTCCCAATGGTAGTATGAATGAAAATCAATTAATTTTAAAATATCATGAGTTGCAGTTAATGTAGGTTAATGAGAGTTGCCCTAAAGAAATGAATTACAAATGGGAACGTTTACTGTCTGATTGCTGTGCCATGCAGTCACAGCCAAAACAGTAGTAATAAATACTTCTTATCGTGACTTTTATCGCTATCACAACAGAGCCACAGAATATCGCGATAAAACTTAAGTCCATATCGCTCACCTTTACGTGGACGCGTGTTCTTATTTACTGCTGTACATTCCTGCGTGGTGTTTAGTTTAGATTAAGCGGTCAAATTCAAGCCTCGCTCTGCAACCTGAGAAGCCGGCTGACAACTTTGAAGTCAGTTTGGGGTGTTGGCACTCCCTGAATAACAGCCAAGCGATGATTTACAATAGAAGCGCGTCCAAAAACAGACAATAAAAAGAATAAAAACGGCGTGTTTTTAATTCTATTTGACCCACATCAGTCAGTTTGATCATATTTACTGATGACGATCAGGTTTCAGAGCGGATGCCAGAGGAATTAGGAGAGAATGAGGGGTGGATTTGTGATTAAAAAGTCATCAGTAATGTAAATGAAACCGTTTCCAGCAGCTGTCATTGGTACCTACCAGGTCTGACAGCCATGCTCCCGTCCTTCCTGCTGCACCACAGCGCCTGGTCCCCGCTCTGAAGAATGTAATCGTCTTTAGCCTGAAACAGCTCCATGTTCTTCCCTCCTCTCACGCAAACCCCGCTACGTCTAAGCGCGTATCCGGGACCCGGTGCGGTTCTTCCTCGGCTCGGAGGTTAACACCGGAGTTAGCCTAGCCGCGGTTAGCTCGGCTTTTTTTTTTCTTTTTTTTTTTATTCCTCCACCGCTAGAGAGAGATGGTGGCTAGCTGCGTCCACGGCTAAGAGCAGCTGTATCCGAGTGGGATTTGGTTATTCCGCCTCTACATGCTGATATTCAAAGTTCCTGTGGACAGGAGGAGAGGAGGCAACCTTCCCACAGTCATACCGGGGGGTAGATACTCATCACCGAGTGGGGAAACTGTGTCGCCGTTCAGGACGTAACCGACGTTTCCTGCTCCAAACAACACCACGTGGCCTGACGTCATCACCGCTGCACAGGTACAGCAGGAAGCAGATGCTTGTTGCCTCTCGTTGATTTTTCTACTTACACCTGGAACAAATGGCAATGTACCAGTGCCATTTTAGATAGAAAAAAGAAGTACATTTCTGCCAGTAAAACAAAATATTTTTTTTAGATTAACAAGGAAATTTATGAGATTAAAGTTAAATATTTGCTAGAAAAAAAATAACATTTTGAGATTAATCTCAAAATTTTCCAGAAAAAACCCCCAGACATTTCTTAGATTGAAAAGTCGGTCGAAAATTTGCCAAAAGAAAAAAAAATCCAAAATTTTGAGATAAAAACTTTTGAGATTAATCTAAAAAAAATTTCAGGAAAAACTTGGAAATTTTTTAATTTGAAAAGTCAAAATTTCCTAGAAAAAATCTGAAATTTTGAGCTCACTCTCAGAAATTTTGAAAAAACTTCTTGTCTGATTTTATCTGACCCTCATATTTTCTTTTTCTGACCCTCACATTTTCTTTTTGAAGATTACCAGCTTTCCTCTCTATCGCCTCCAAACAAGGCGTACTTGTTGAATATTTTTATAGTTTTGTTACTGGGCGAGGGTCAGAGAATATTCTCAGTCATGACTCGAGTGCTCCTTAGGGAAAAGCAGCTGACCTAACAGAGACATAAGTCTTGCTCTTGAAAACTCTTCATGTGATAAATGTGCTCTGCTTCAGGCAAACAATCATGCATGTTGCTATGATGTGTAACCATGGCAACATGGTACTGTTTTTACAGCTATTAACAGCTGATTAGCACCTCTGTAGCTCAAATAGCACCTTTTTAAGGACAATATCCCCTACTCCAACATCTCTCTAGCCAGACAACCTGATGGAAAACCACAAAACAGCTGAAACACTAAGTTCCTTTAAAGCAAGGCTAAAACCCACCTGTTTAGAGTTCCTTTCAACCCATAATAACTTGAATATCGATTTGCGTTATTGATTTTGATGATGGCACTAGTCAAAGTGATTTGATTTCAAAATGATTTGATTTTTTAAGACTTTTTACTTTTTTGTTTTTATAAGGCACATTGAACTACCTTGTTGCCAAAATGTCCTATACAAATAATCTTGATTGATTGAGAGAGATTTAAAGAGAAGCAAAAGCAAATGAGGTGGGTTAGCAGTCCTTGCAAACAACTGGTCTTGTCATCCAAGACGTTACTATCATCTCTGTCACCTTGTATATAATGATAGTCACTAGTCTGTAATAACACAGCAACATTCTTCAGTCAGAGGCAGATTCAGATTTGTTGTAAGACTGACTGCTACTGGAGAGCCTTCCATTTCATTTCCCTTTGGGATAAATAAAGTACTTTTAAATTGAGTTGAATTGATTTGCTCAGTCCAAACAAGCAAATCAAACACAGATTCTGCAGGAATCTGTGTTTTATATTATATATAAAAAAATATATATATATTTTATATATATATATATATATATATATATATATATAATTTTCTTCTTATAGAAAACCAGAAAACTCTTGAAGTGTCAGTCAAAACATTTTATTTTCAATTATACAAATGTGACTTCCTATAATTAAAGAATCAGCCAGCTGCTAATGAGCACTAAGCCACAATCCATAATTTGTGAATGCATGTCAGGCTGTGATGGCTCACAATCTCATCAGTGGCAAATTATCTCACAGACAGTTGTAATAAAATAGTTCCAGGTGGAGGGATACAGATTTTTATTTTTATTTTTTACAGAGGTGGTGTTTTAAGGCTTCAAGGGCCCGTAATGGGTCAAAAGTTATTACGGATTGTGGCTTTGGTAGGTTTATGAGGACATTCTGACAGTCGTTAAAATGTTCTGATTGTCTCACATCTGGAGTCAGATGCGCATCACACCCTGGCTGGACGCTTCACATTCATGTACCAAAAATACGCATAGAAATCTGATAGAAACTCTGGATTCATAGCAGCAGCAGCGAGGGAACCAGAGGACGTTTACACTTCGACACAGGACCGAAAGACGCCGTGAACGGATGTGCGGCTGATTTTTCAGTGTCTTCCAGGGTTCCTGTGCAGCCTGGAAAATTATGGAAAAGTTTGGAATCTGTTTTAAATGTTTTCCAGGTTTTGATTGTTAAAGAAAACTAAAACAGAAAATAGAAAAAATAAAGGAGTTCCAGACTTTATTGCCTCTATTGTAAAGATGCTGGAGCCATCCATCCATCCATCCATCCATCCATCCATCCAACCAACCAACCAACCATCAACCATCCATCCATCCATCCATCCATCCATCCATCCATCCATCCATCCAACCAACCACCATTCCATCCATCCATCCATCCAACCAACCATCATTCCATCCATCCAACCAACCAACCATCAACCATCCATCATTCCATCCATCCATCCATCCATCCAACCATCATTCCATCCATCCATCCAACCAACCATCCATCCAACCATCCATTCATCAAACCATCCAACCATCCATCCATTAATCCAACCATCCAACCAACCATCCATCCATCCAACTGTTCATCCATCCATCCAACATCCATTCATCCATCCATCCATTCATCAAACCATCCAACCATCCATCCATTAATCCAACCATCCATCCACCTGTTCATCCATCCATCCATCCAACATCCATTCATCCATCCAACCATCCATCCACCCATCCAACCAACCATCCAACCATCCAACTGTTAATCCATCCATCCCTTCATCCCTCCATTCCTCCATCCTCCTCATTATTATGGCAGATTCCACATTTAAAGCCTCACTGCCGTTGAAACATCTAAATCATGCTGAACTTTTGATTTTATATGTTGAAAATGAACCAAAATAAACAGCAAACATTTTTGAGACATGTTTTGTAAGTTATAGGACGTTGATGTAGAAACCGTGCAGGAACCCTGATTCTCAGTGACGGCAAAGTGCAAAGACAGCAAAATCAGCAATATGCCATAAAGCAGCACGTAGTAAACAAATGCACTGTGTTTTGTGACAAAGCAGCTCCAACAAGAACAGATGGCATTCACTGGGAGAAATTTGCTTCTGTTGACTCAGGCATTCTGCCTTAAAGCCCAACTTGTGTTCTGACTAGATTAAGAAAAGCTTCATAGAGGATTTAATCAGACAAAAGGCAACTCCAAATATCGTTTCTTAAGAAAATACTTTCATTCTCTTCCGTTTATTCATAAAGGCCTCGTACTTGAAACAAAAATACGCTTAACAATGTTGTCAAGAAGAACTCACTAATGAGTGCAATCTTGCTTTAAAGATACTGGAACAACAAAAAGGCAACAACAATGGCTTGAACAATACAGTTCCACTGGGCTACCATCGATTATGTGCTGAATGGACAGAGCAACACTTTGAATCAATGCATGCAACTTCCACAAATGCTGTAGGTTGAGGAATCTCTTCACTATGAGGTGTTCAGTCATAATCTCTCCTTCGCCATCTCCAGGCTCTCAGTGATCACGCTGGGCTCTCCTTTCTGTGTCAGACTGTCTCTATCCAGTGCAGCCTCACTGGCAGAATGCTCCTCCAGTTGCTCCAGTTTTTCCAGTATGGTCTGCACGCGGCGGACGCCGTCCCGCCTCGCCTGCCGAACGTCCACACGGCCTTCAGGGTCAACAGAGTCTAGCGCCAGCAGCTCTTTGGTCAAGAGCTCCTCCAGTAGCAAGTATTTCTTATCATTTTTCTTTCCGCTGAAGCTTTTCACATCCTGCTCCAACTTGGCGACTCTTTCCAGGATTTGCTGCACTTTAGCCAGCCCTGGGTGTACCGGGCACTTGATTGTCGGGTCTGCCTCGGTCTGCGCAGCCGGGACGTCGGCTGGTGCCTCCTGGGCTTCTGGTTGCGGAGGTATCTGAACCGTGATGTCGGACATGTGGTGTGGTGGCGGCTCCGGCTTCTGGGCCTGCGGAGACGCTTCGTGATGCATTTGAGGTTGCTGGAGCGGCTGTGGCTGCGGCGACTTGGGGACATCTGCTTCTGTGTGCAGCATTTGGGGAACCGGCGTGCTCTCAGGTTTCTGCTGCACGATTTGATGCTCCTGCTCCGTCCTCTGGGGCATTTCTCTCGACAGGACACGCTGTGGAGCCTTGAGAGTATAGAGGAACAAAGAATAAGTTATTTAACTCATGACTGTGTCCATCAAAGTCTGTTTTTTAAGCACGTCTTGAAGTAGAAAGGTTGATTAAATTTGAAATAACTTCCTCAATTTCGCAAAAATGTTTTTAACAGTTGAGATTATTTTTATTTTCTCCAAAAGAGTGAAAGCTGCAGTATGAAACTTAAAAGGACTTTTTTTTTTACGTTTGTTAAAATCATCATTATGACAGTTTAATATCAGACTGCTTTCTGCTCCCAGTACAAACTGCACAAATACACCACCCAGTCAGAAACAACCAATCAGAGCCAGGAGGAGGATCTTAGCGCTGTCAATCACTCTCATGCTCCCTGCTACTCTACAGCTCGTTAAAAAAGTTACATAACATAACATTACAAATTTTAGTCATTACAATTATTTTGTTTGTTTATGGCTTATAATCTGCATTTTCTTAATAAAAGTTTTATTTTCTGCTTATTTAACGTGAGCCGCTAGTCCTCCTCATAAACTGTTACAACATGGTGACAATTTTCACATTCTTTATAAAAGTTTACCGAGGTCACAAATGAAAGTGAAATTACCTGCGCCCTTTCCCCCATCACCTGTATCTTAACAGGTGAGTGGCTCCTGACGTGAGGTGGGAGGTGAGCAGCCGTGGCGTCGCGATGCTGGGGGAAAGCGGTCGGGGAAGCCCTTTCTCTGGGAGGCTGCACCGCGGCGGGGTAGCCGGGCCAGTCCTCCGTCTGAAGGCGGTGATGGAACGGCGGCTGATGTTCGGCGTAGGGAACGCGCTGGGCGTAAACCGACGGGTTCATGTGAGGCGGCGTTTGGCCCCCTCCGCCCTCGTGGATCACTGGGATGGGGATGTAACCGGGCTGGAGGCCGGAGCTGCTGGACCGCGCTGGCTGGTGATGGGCGGCCATGTTGACCTTCAAAATAAAATAAATAGAAAGAAAACATCATAACAGACATACAGCATCTTGATAAAGTGATTTATTTAGAGAAATCAGAGTAAAGGGGGTTAAATACCATAGGTGGGTAACTATTTACATTTACTTGAGTAACGTTTTGGAAAAACAATTTACTTTTAGGAGTATTTTTACTACGCTCTTATTTGAGTAAAATTTCTGGATTTTCAACCCACTGAATGAAAACCAAACATGTTTTAACCAAAAATTCACCAGACACAGAAACATACCTGCAGTCTCTGTTCAAGTTTCTGAAGTTTTTTAATTGAAAGAAACTGATTTGAAAAAAATTTTATTTTGCCTGATTTTGTTATTTTTTGTTTCTTATATGAATTATTGTCATTTTGGTTCTTCAAATACCAACGGCATTATTTCCCATAAAGATTGAAACATATTTTATCCATTTATATGTTTACTTAACCAGTTCTAATTTATGAATACTTTAGCAAGGCACAACAGTTTCAATGCTGCTCAACCAACTCCCAGAAAACCTGGTTATACAACATAATTGGCTTTTATATCACTAATAAATTTTAATCTTTCCTGCAGCCTCCCTATAAAGGCTAAAGGTCATTTGATCGGATTTTAACTATAAAAGGTGTCGTAAAGTCGCAAAGTACCTCTGAAGTTGGTGAAACCGGTGCTCCGGTCTTCCCACACTCAGAGTCAGAGTGTCCTAGCAGCGGCGATTTGGGTCTGTGGGGGAGCCCTGACGTCTGCGGCGCCGTTGAACCTTCAGTCCGGACGCTCTGGGCGGTGACCGGCTGGATGTAGGAGTAACATGGATGCTGCTGCTGCTGCTGCCGCACATCTGCTCCGTCATGGTAGACCGGGATGGGAATGTAACCCGGCCGGAGAATCGGATGCTTCATCTCTCTCACAAACGTCTTAAGAGGCTCCACAGGGCTCGATTCTGCTGATGCACTGGGCCCGTTTGCTGACACTTCTCGAATCTGAAATGTGAATTTTACAGTAAATTTAACTGGAATTATGCAGTTTTACTATTTACTTGCATCTATAATAAAAATCCAGGATATCCCTGAACACAAATAACCATTTTAAACACACAACTTGAGTAACTTTTTTTTCATTATCATTTAATTTTAGGAGTATTTTTACAATGGTGCACTTTTATTTTCACTTGAGTAATTTTATGACGAAGTATTTCTGCTCTTATTTGAGTAAAATTTCTGAATTTTCTACCCTCTGAATGAAAAACAAACATGTTTTAATAAATTTAAATTAATTTAACTAATTTTTACTTTAGTAATTTCTTGGACAGCTACTTTTTACTCTTACTTGAGTAAAATATTTTGGTTACTCTTCCCTCCTCTGTCTTTGTGAGTTTGTCACAGGATTTTTTCTGCCTCTAAACTGATTTGTTTTTTTAATGGTGCATTAGAAAAACAAACCGATTGTTCGCTCAGTCTCAGACAATAACGGAGGACGTGGGGTGAGGCTGAATATTTCCTCAGAGTCATGCTAAAAGTCTCACTTCTGTGCTTTGGAAAGAGGAAAACAACATCTGCCAGTCAGCCTCTGAGTGCAAAATTATTTTTATGGTAAAATGTGTGTAATTGTATGAATAATTACATTTAGGCTCAGTTATTTTCTTTTCCTGCAACGGATATTTACATCTCTAGCTTAAAAGACACTTCTGGCATATTAATGACAAATTATTGCAACATACAGTAAAAGAAAAATGAATTTATTAGAATTTTTTTAACCAGTATTTCTTCTATTTCAACAGAATTTTGTGTATACATCACATGTTTTGTATATTGGGCCTTAAAACCAAATAAGCTACTTTTTTCCCCAACACAACCATGAAAAAGTTTATATACTTAATGGAGATTTGCTTGCAAAATAGGGAAAAACTGTGATGCATATTTTTCATTATTATGGTGAATGTTTTTCTTTTTTTTTTTTTTTTTTTTTTTTTTTTTAGATCTGGTTAGTAAATTAAAAGAAATCCCGTTCCAAAGAATTAGTTTTATAATCTTGCGATAATCAGGAACAGCTGCAGTGAAAATTGAAAGGTCAGACCTCAAATAAAACTGAAAACTTGTTATTGGACATAAAAGGTCAAAGAAAAATCTGTTGCAGGAGTTTCTGATCCAACAGAAAATGAGGGAATTGTCCTCATTTATAGCTATATGCTCCTAAAATGTAACTTTTTTTTATTTAGGAAACTCAAAAACAATGCAAAAAAACATGATGTTTGGTGTGTTTACATACCAAAAATAGGGGATTGTTTTAACTCCTTTATTGAATAGGAAAATAAAATTGTGTTTGATCAGCTAATCTCTTAAAATATGCCCAATTTAAACATGGTGCAGCACTCATGGTCAATGTTTACTGCATTTAATTGTTCCGTTTGAGTTGTTTTTTTTACTCAGTAATCAACCATAATCTGAATCAGCAGATCAAGCTTTTATTTATTTTTATTTTTTATCGGTATTAGCTGGTACAACGTGGATCGGTGCACCGCCATTAAGAATAAAAGAGAATCTGCTGTAGGTTCCTTCATAGAGACAGTAGTTTGAAATTTAACAGAAAACAAAAGGATTACAAGATTATCTTGTAAAGGAATAGGAAAAACTATTTATTTTTTTATTATTTAACGCGTTAAAACATTTTGATGCAAAAGCGCAGATTCGGAACCTTTGCTATGCGTTTCTGGTACGCCCGTAAACCTGACCCACAAGCGAAGTCCGTAAACAAAGCCGCTTCTTTTGGCCCACTGGGGTTTAATTTCTGCTTTAAAACGATCTGATAAAACGCTGGAAAAGAGTATTACTGCATCCAAATTGAGCTAAATGGAGTTAGCTTATCAGCGAAGCTATTCAAGCCTAAAATAGCATCTCAATGCCAAACATGTAGCAGCAGCACAGACGCTAACGCTAACGTTAGCATCAGATTTCTAAGTAAGTTTTTTTTTAAAATTATTTTAAATAAGTTGCGTGAATGATGAGGAGTTCATGAAACACTTGAAACATGAATGGATATTATAGCATATTTGCTCCAGTATGGTGGCTGAATAAACTAAATAACAGACCAATAAATATATTTGTCATTGAGTGATTTATTCAGCAATTTAACGGGCAAAAGAGTTTTTGAATGGAAAATGTTGCTTCTTATGTCGATTAAAATATGACTGTGACCAATTAATTACAAACCCTGCAGTTAACGTGATTAAAAATTTTAATAGAGTCCCATTAGTTTTAACAAATGCTGCATGATGAGTTAATCAGTAATCACGCTAATTGATTGGTGATTCACTTTATGACCTGCTTGCTGCTCATAAACTGAAAGAAGAGAAAGGAGCTAAAGCTTAGGAAAAATGACTATTTGTTACATTTATTTACATTTGTTTAACATTACAACTTAAGATAGATAGATAGATAGATAGATAGATAGATAGATAGATAGATAGATAGATAGATAGATAGATACTTTTGCAGGTATTTCTTACTACACTGTACCCTTCATTTTTACATAAATAATTTTATTATGAAGTATTTCTACTCTTACTTTAGTAAAATTTCTGGATTTTCTACCCATTGAATGAAAAATAAACATGTTTTAATCTAAAATTCACCAGACAGAGACACACAACTGCAGTTTTTGTTAAAGTTTCTGAAGTTTTTTATTGAAAGAAACTGATTTGGAAACATTTTCTTTGCCTGATTTCATTATTTTTGTTACTTATGTGAACTATTGTCATTTTGGTCCTTAAAATACTAAAATTTCCACTTAACTTTATGAGTTACTCAGTACTTGAGTAAACATTTTCCCAAATACATTTTTACTCTTAATTGAGTAATATCTTGGACAGATACTTTTTACTTTTACTTGAGTAAAAATATGTTGTAGTAGTGCTGCTTCACTTGAGATCTTTAGTTATATACCCACCTCTGGAGATAGAAATAAAAATTAAAACTAATTCATGTTTGATCTTAAACTTCTCAAAATATTAAGCTGTAGAATATTTATTTCTCTTTCAGGTTAAAGCCTTTGCTTAAATCTTGCCAACATTTCTACTATTGCTGACAGAAATCACACTGCTCCTTTAACTGGAGGTGGGCCCACAGATGAAACTTGGCTTATGGCCTTGTAGGAGCAACAGGTTCCCACCCATTTAAACTTTAAACAAACCTGCAAAAACACTCAAAAAACCACTGTAAACTGAATTTATATGTAAAGCAGGAGTCTCCATGGTGAAATAGCTGTGAACGACCCTTTGCCCTCTGCTTGCACAGGGCACTGCAGACTGCCTGCACCAATTTTATCCCCCAACAGCTGTGTCTTTCCAGCAGATTCCTCAGCACACTAACTTTGGAAAACAAGAGTCTGTCTCTGGGAGGGAAGATTACCAGCTTGGCAGGCCCGGTCTTCACAGCAGATCCGATCACTTTCTGCTCTCTTATTATTAATTATTATTATTATTATTATTATTATTATTAATTTTTACGTTATTTATATCATAATTATAGGTCAGGCGGTTTCTCTTGCCTACTAATGAAGCGAGAGCTGGTTGAATCCTTGTAAGGGAAAAGTTTATTACGATCTGATCGCCGTTTTTCCAAACACAGGGATCAGATCCATGCAGCGCGGTGACTCACCGAGTAATAATAATAGAGTTAGATCATGGCATGGGAATAAAACGGCAATGGTCATCCGTTATATTAGGCTTATGAGCCGTCAGTGAGGGGGAGGTGACGCTGCCTAACAAGGCCTATCGGTAACAATATTAATGTGTAACATAAAACGCAGAGCACGAATTAAAAAAAAAAAAATCTGCGTAAGGCGCTTGGAGAAACAAAGCCAACGTAAACAAACGCGTTTAGACGACATTTGACAATCACACCAACTTTATTATCCCGGTTCCGTTACCTTTCTGGTGTCGTGTCTCGGGTCATTCCAGGTGGTGGTCCGGTTGTTGTGGTCCACGAAGAAGGGCCAGCCGGTGTGCGGGTCGATCTTCACCTCCCAGCCCAGCGGCAGAGGCTCGCTGTCGTTGGTCGCCATCGCGGCGGGCATCGGTGACTGCGTCTTCACGGCGTTCATGTTGCAGGCGGCCGAGTATTGAGACATGTTACACGGGGCGACGGTCGCTTTAAAGATTCCCACTGGTGACGTGTGGGAGTGGGCTGGAAGTTTCTGGAAATAGCGAGGGGTTAATGTCGGGGGCGGCGGACGCAGCGCGCTGGCTCCTCAGACCCCAAACACAGACGACTCGGAGCAGAATAACGTTCATCTCATTTTATTAATTAATTAATTTAATTATTGTATTTTTTTAATTACCGATACATACGTAAACAAAAACGAGCAGAAGGATTCCCCCTTGCGATGCGTCCCGGGACACGAAAGGGAATTCCTAATTTTTCCTGAATAAAAACAAATCTCCAAATAGATGGGAGTCAGACTCCCACATGATAATGAATCTAGTCCAAAGATTTGCTTGGATTTGGTTCACAATTATGTAACTGCTGGTGTGAAAGAGTGTAGGCACGGTGACACCTCTGACAGTCCTTCCTCCTTATTCTGTCAAGGGGAATGCTAATAAGAACACTGGCAAAAATAAACAGACTTTACAGCTCCCTTAAACTTAAATTATATTCGCATAGCAGCAAGTGACAATGTGAGTCAGCAGAATAGAATAGAAATAAATTTTATTGTCATATATTGGGGAAATTTAACAGTAAATCTGACAGGACAAGGATGCAGGTAGGTTCACACAAATACATAAAAGACAAACAAACAAAATTAAGAGTAACAATAAGGACAAAATTACAATATAAAAATGGGTAAGAATATACAAAATGTGCAAACAACAGAATATTTATTATATAAATTAATATAAAACTGCTGCAAATACCTGCAAGTATGTGCCATAAATTCTTATTGAGATTGTTAGAAAAAGTGATTACAGTGGTTATAGAGTTCAGCAGCTGCTGGAGGAAGGATCTACTATAATGCTCCTTTGTGCACTTAGGATGAGTTCAATTTAGTTCCAACTTAGTCAGTTCAATGTGATTTATGGTATAATTTAATGTAATGCAGATATATTCAGATTCAAATTCAATTCAAAACTTTTTTTTGTATCTAATTACTGAAGTGATTTATATTATATTGTATTATATTATAGATTTACATTGTGTTATTAAATCCATAAAAAAATAAAAAATACCCTTCTCACCCTCTGCAGGTATACATATAAAATTCCCCTCTCACCCTCCGTGGGTGGTCTCT
>NW_006800140.1:658013-747681 GCF_000485575.1 Poecilia formosa
TATATATATTTATATATATATACACACACACACACACTTATTTGGATTGTAGGGCGTCAAGGGAGTGGGTCAAATATTAATCCACTCGATTCCAGAACTGTCCTTCAAGTTCAAGTGAACAGCATGTTCCGCTGGTGTGAAAAACAAGCGCTTCCTTGCGTCACACTCCAAAGTTGAGGCCTCTTACGGAAGTTACTTTGCAAAAACAACTAAGTTTATCCGAGCCTCTGGATTTGCTGTTTTATTTATAAATGTTTAAGTAAATACAGACACAAACAGAACATGCCCTAAGAAAACACATTTTTACAGTTAAAACTGAAACAAACCTCAGCTTTTACTACGACGGATAACCCGGAAGTCGTAGCGTGACGTAAGCCATGAGCATAGTTAGCTAGCTTCTGAGCTAGTTAAGCAGTTGTTGTTGTTTTCAGGGATTGTCTAGTTATTAATCTGCCTTTCAGCGAATATTTCTGACTAGATCTTAGTCGATATCGGCCATGGACGACGAAAGCTACCCAAGAACCCTGTACGTAGTTTTAAGTGTTCAATATTCGCGGTTTATTTCGCAGCGTTTGCTAACATCAAACCGGTGGCTAATTTAGCTCCTCAACCATCGATTACTAAACAAAAATCAGCCTCTGGAGCTTCATTCACGAGGTTTAAAAGAGATTATTAATAATTAAATAATAATTTGATGAACGTATTAACAGTAAACTCTTTCTATTAGCCGTTTTTGGCGTTAGGCCTTGGATTTTATGTGAATAACGTCACAATTACGCTCTAAAACTTCACCTGAAGAAGTTCAAAGCGGCAAAAATAAGACGCTGTATTGTTAATTTGAATCACACTGTCCGGCTATATTTGGACTAAACTGTTTTAAAAATTTTATCCACTCCTTTAGGTATGTGGGAAACCTGTCCAGGGATGTTACAGAGATCCTGATTTTACAGCTCTTCACCCAGATAGGACCCTGCAAAAGCTGCAAGATGATCACAGAGGTAGAGATCCTGGTTTGGTTTTCATTATGAAAATGTTCATTTATTAAAAAATAAACTCCTACAGATTGCTTTGGCGTTTCATGGTTTATTTCTTATTTAAAAGGCTGTGATTATGTCTGTTGCTTGTCCGTCTTTCCAGTCACTTTTTTCTTCCATTAAGCTTTCCATGAACATGCTGCACCTTGAATTTCCAGCCTTTTAAATAAACACTTGAAATATTACTGTGTGTTTACAGTGGATTTAAATAATTGAGGGTTTTTTTATTGAGTCATTTGAATAAATTAACTCTTTGATGGTATTTATTTATTTTGCTTTGCATTGTTTTTCTGCAGCACACAAGCAATGACCCATATTGCTTTGTGGAGTTCTACGAGCGCAGAGATGCAGCTGCAGCCCTGGCAGCCATGAATGGCAGGAAGATACTAGGAAAGGTGAGGGGAAGAGCATTAAAATAAAATAGACAACTCATCTAAATAACGTTTATTTTGATTCTTGTGAATGGTCTTTTTTTTCTCATCTGTTTTGCAGTTTAATGATGTTCAATTATTCTTTTATTTTTAGGAAGTTAAAGTCAACTGGGCAACCACCCCTAGTAGCCAGAAGAAAGACACCTCCAGTAAATTTATTATTGTTTTTATCATTGTTTTAAAATTAGATTAATAATTATTTTGAATTTTTAAGATAATGTTAAAGTATTTGCTTCTGTTTTTGCCTTTTCTCAGATCACTATCATGTTTTTGTGGGTGATTTGAATCCAGAGATTACTACTGATGATGTCAGGGCTGCGTTCTCACCTTTCGGGGCAATCTCGTAAGTTCATTTTTTTTTAATAATTGTAATGAAATGCATGTTTAAAGTGGAGCTCCTTTAACATTTTATTTGTTAAAAGTTGGGTAGAAATTAGCTTTGTGAAGCTGCACTGTAAGCCTAACACCAACTGGGACCATGTTTACATGCATTCAACTGGGGAATTGATTCAATAAAATACTCACAAGTAAGAACATTTTCTGAGAAGATGAAGATCCGGTGTCACCAAACAGATGCTCACTAAGGCTTCGTTCTCACAGCAGGCAAATGTGACCGATATCTGACGCTTTCGTGGCAATCTGAACGGCCCAATTCTGATCTTTTTCATCCGGAAAATAAATCAATCAATCAGATACATATCTGGTCTGAAAGGGAGGCATGCGTCGTAGCTCTGCACTGGAAGAATCCAGATGAGGGATAAATGGACGTAAACATGGCTGAAAATGATAATTACTGGATTATAAAAGAAATTTGTGTCAGTGAAGTTCATCACATCACAATCCCACCACTGTCAGTTCTGACTAACAGCCTTCCATACAAAACATGCAGTAACTTCTCTGCTGTGTGACGGTTACGTTGTTCTTCTGCGAATTTGGGTTGCTTTGTACGGAGGACTGATCCGGCCAAAATTTACAAGAAAATAATTTAGTGAGGAAATAAACTTAAAAATGACTAAATAACTGAAGAAATAAGGACATTGAAAATCAATAAATATGTGTATAAATAAACATTTTTGGAACATTTGTGTGAACGTACATATCCTGATGCTGCTAAATTTCACATCTGTGAGGCAATAAGTGCTATTTCTGCTCTATTTATATTCTATTCTAAATATATTTTATTTTCACAATTATTTATTGTCATATTTATTTAATTATTGTCAATTTTGGGATTATAAGTGCTCCATATGTATCAAAAATTGGATTGTGGTCACTAAAATAAAAGTAATTTTCTTCATGTAAACATGGTTACTGGTACTATGAGCTTACATACAGTCCTTTGCAAAAGTTTTTATTCCCTCAAACTTTTTTCATATTTTACCATCTTTTAGCTTCAAATTTGAATGTATTTTATTAGGATTTAGATTTTTGATAAATCATCTAAAATTACCACATAATTCAGAAGTGAGAGGAAAATTATAAATTGTTTTAAAATATTGTAGAAATAACCAATTACCTTCAGAAGTAACATAATAAAGTCAATCTGCGTGTAATTTGTTTTAAACATAATCCAGCTGCTCTGCGAAGTCAGAGGTTTATTACAGAACAATCAGTCCCTCCAGGATTTCACAATTGTCTTTTATAAAATCATTTGTTTATTTTTTGGTGTTACTTTAGAAATATTTGCAAATAATTTTGTGTTATTTTTTCTTCTACATATAGAAAAAAGTAAGATGAGAAGAAATAACAAGCAGACAAAGGATAAAACTATTTAGAGGATAAAACTATTTAAAGGAATAGTTTTATCCTTTAAAGAAACTAAATCGCTTGGTTTCAGCAAACACCAACACATTTTTAAATTTAAAAAGATATTTAAGAAGCTTAAATGAAATAATTACTACATCAAAGGTAGTTTGTTGATATTTTATTTGTCTAAACTTGTTGGGCTGAAACAACTAATCAGATTAATCGATTATTGAAATAATCAACAAATTTATTGATCGATTAATCACTAACTGGAGTTCACAGACTCTAAAATTTTCTGAAAAACAGTCTACATATTTAAAGCAGGAATTAAGTCAAAAATATATACGTCACACAATTTAGATGAAAACCTCCTTTGTCTGTAAATACTTTCTACCCAGAATTCCTTGCTTGTCAAAGTTTGACCCCAGACTGCAGTAGATATAATAAATACTGCCACCTGCAGGTGAGAGCTGGCATTACTTTAATCCAATGATTTCAATCATTTTTTGAATAAAAAAATTGCAATAAACTCACAATTAAGAATTATTTCAAAACAAAAATTGTGGCTCAGATGATTTTGTGTGAAGGGTTGAACATTAAAGGAGAAGAGAAATGAGGCCTAAGCTAACTCTGGAGGAGCAACAGAGACCCACAGCTCAGGTGGGAAGAACAGTATTATTAAAAACCATAAGAATAAAAGTTTGGAAACACGTGAAAAAAAGTGGAACTTTGATGAACAGAAAAAATCCTACTGCACCCAAACTCCGTGTTGAAACACGGTGGTGGCAGCATCATGATGTGTGGATGCTCTTTTTGCAGACAAATGAAGGATTTCTTTGTTATAAATGTTAAAAACTGGATAAAATTGTGCATTAATTTGTGGTTTTCTATCACAAAATTCCCTCAAAACCAGATTAAATGTAATATTTATCAAATGACAGATTTAAGATGCTCAGGAGAAGGAAGACTTTTGCAAAGCAGTGTGTGTTTTTAACCACTCTAACAGATTTAAGCAGTCATATGGGTTTTGTGTTTTACGGTTTGTGCATTTAACCAGTTCCTACGTTTTATCGCCATGTAGAGCGCGGTAAGTGAACCGAGCGCTTCAGAGCAACATGCAAGCTTTGTGTGAACCTGAACCGCCTTTAAAGTACTTCTTCACAGTGAAGTTTTAATAGCCCTTTGGTTATTTTGCAGAAATGCTCATAGGATTGGACAGCAGCTTGAAGGCTAACAGCAAGGAGCTGTTCACTCTGGAGACTCAGATGTAGTTTTTTTTTTCTTCCTCTATTATTACATTTTTTTAATTCCCACATGTTTTTATTTGCAGATACAACAGTGTTTTTTTTTTTTTTTTTATTATTATTTTTAACCTCGACAGCTTTGCTTAAATTGTCTCATTTTTTGATTTGTGTAGTGTTGTTTGTAGATCAATGATCCTCTTCTTCCAAAATTTTCTGAAAATGTCAATTTCTCAAAATTTACAGCTGCCCAAAGTCCAAACGGCATAATGGTGGTAAAGAATTGACCAGGAAAAATACAGAAATCTGTTAACAGGCCACGTATGCCATTTAATTCCTTTTTTTCTTCTGATATTTCATATATATTTATATTTATATATATATTTACATTTCTGTCTGTAGGAATAGCAGTTACAGCAGATTTTAGGAATGCATGGTAATCTGTCAATTTAATCTCTAGGATTGAGCCAAAATGTGGTGAAATAATTTAAAGCATACTGTAGGCTGCATGTATCTGTTCATGTTTGTGTTGAAGAAGCCAGCAGTAGGTCATGTTAGCTAATTTAATCCACTGTAGGTCAGAGTAGAGGAGTTTGTGTGTTTGCGTGGTTCCTTTTTTTACTGAGGATTGCCTTTCTAAATTTTGCTGATTTTTGTTTTTCCTCGTTTTCCCCTCAGAGATACTCGTGTCGTGAAGGACATTACAACTGGCAAATCAAAAGGGTATGGATTTGTGTCCTTCTACAACAAACTGGTAAGGCTTCAGTACAGGAACACAGACCGAAGGTTATGTTTTTCCTTTATTATTCCATCTCCTTAAAATGCTCAGAATAGATGAAATGACAGTCAGCTAGTGCCACTAAACGTCACACACCCCAGTTTCCTCATTGCCAATGCCAGTTTTTAAGTTTTGCAGAATTGAAAACTGTAATTTCTGCAGTTTATTTTTGTTTCTGAAGAGCTGCGCTGTTCCTCTGTTTGGGTTTCAGGATGCAGAAAATGCGATCTCTCACATGGCGGGTCAGTGGCTCGGCGGGCGGCAGATCAGGACAAACTGGGCGACGCGTAAACCTCCGGCCCCCAAAAGTGCTCAGGACAGTGAGTATCGACAGGAAATTATTCATTTAAAGACACTTACTGCATTATTTTAATCAATTATTCTACGATTAATCGATTAATATGACTTTTTTTGTGTGCCACATTTAGCAAAATGTTTTAATTTAAATACTTGCACTTCTTTTATTTAAATTGTCAGTTTTTAATAAGAATATAAACATTGAATGGCCTAAAATCCAATGACATAGCATTTGTTGAGTGATTCAAATCAATTCCACTTTAAAACTCATTCATATTCACACCAAACTCCATTTAAAAAATGCAACAATCAGCAAATGTTGCCAACACAGATTTCTGTCTGTTGCTTCGATAGAGAGGATTAGGAATCTGCAATCTGGGATTATAACTCCGTAATCTACCATAGAGCTGAAACGATTAATCACGATTAATCAATTATTCAAATAATCATCAACTATTTTAGTAATTGATTAATCGCAAAGAGGCAGATTTCTGGAAGAATCGCACATTCAGAGAAGTAATTATACCAAACCTGTTTAAAACATTTAAGATTTAGAAATGTTCTCTAGAAAACTTGTCTAGAGAGTCCGGTTCGTTTGGGGAGATCTGAATGCTAATCGAACTCTAAAAACTGAACTCTGGTTCGAATGCATATGTGAACACTAAGAGACCGGAGAGCAGGACTTGTCTACAGCGCAGGGCATTCTGGGTAAATGCAGCCAAAACAAACAGGAGAAATGGCTCGTGGTCTTTTACTGAAGACAAAAAAGAAACTGTTCAAACACTGAAATCTGACACTACTCCATTTTTGTGTACATTTCATGAAGACGGAAGTTACACTCAGTGTCTTTTTCAGTGGTTTTGTGTCTTTTCCTTCTGTATTTTTGGTGCAGCGCCCCCACAGGTGAGGAGGGGAACGGGTTTTTCAAAAGGTTTGGTTTGTTCGAACCGCAGCAGCTGAAAATGTAACAAATGTCGCAACTTTGGTCGTCAATCGAACCAAAGTGGGAAAACAAGCCTTTCAGCCAGGGCCATTTCCATGGTAACCTGATAATCTGATTCAGCCTTGATTCCTGCTGTGAGGTCGCACCTTCAGTGTTAAAACGGCAATCTCTTCATGGATGGGTTTTTAGTTCTGTGTTTGTTTTAAAATCTGTTGTTGTTTTTGTTTCTTGCCAGACGGCTCAAAGCAGCTGAGGTTTGATGACGTGGTGAATCAGTCGAGTCCACAGAACTGCACGGTGTACTGCGGCGGGATCCAGCTGGGTCTCACAGGCGAGTGCCACATTCTCTGGAGGCCATTGTTGCACCACGTCGTCACTCTATATTTATAGGCGTCTTACCGGTTGCCAAACTGAAAGAATTAACCAGAATAACATTTTTTTCTCCTCTGTGGTTCTTCCAGAACATCTGATCCGACAGACGTTTTCACCATTTGGTCAAATCATGGAGGTCAGGGTGTTTCCAGAGAAAGGATATTCCTTCATCAGGTATCATTAGGGCTCATGGCAGCGTTTAGCCTCTAGATGTCAACAGTAGCATGTTGGCAGTAACACTGCTTGTGTTCTGATCCGTTTTGTTCCTTTTGTATTGAAGGTTCTCCACCCATGACAGCGCTGCGCACGCCATCGTCTCTGTAAACGGGACAGTCATTGAGGGACAGATGGTGAAGTGCTACTGGGGCAAAGAGTCTCCTGACATGGCAAAAAGCCCACAGCAGGTTGGTGTTAAATGACGCAAAACAGGCGAAACCTAAACTGAACATGGCGGCATCGTCAGAGAGGCTGGACAGAGCTAATAATATGAAAATACAGTCCCGTAAAAACAGTAACTAAACTTAAAGCCAGAGCTGCTTTGAAGTCATTCAGGTCAAATTATATTTTTGTGTTAAATCTTAGAAAACCCAGACACAGAAAAACACGAAGAAAAGAAAAAAGTTCAGCCGTTTTAGATGGTTTTTTAGGAGTATTTTAGATCGGGCTAAAACGATTAATCAAATTAATCGTGATTAATCGATTGCTGAAATGACAATGACTAATTATTAAAATATACAGACTCTAATTTTCTGGAAGAATATTACACTCAGAGCAGTAATTAAGTCAAATCTGTACAAAACCTGTCTACATTTTTCATTTAAGATAAAAACTCATTTATCTGTAAATATATATGTCTAAAACGTTCCTATCCAGTCGCATTCCAAGGCTGAACTACAGGGTTCAATCTCCAAGTTGAAATAAAATAGTAAAGTAGAAGATGAGATTTTATTTTATTACAACACTTGCAGTGTTAAAATGGTCTACTCAAAGTCAACTGCTAAATACAGTCGAGAATCTTTGCTAGAAAGTTAGAAAACCGTGTTTTTCTTCCATTTTTCAGTTATGTGGTACTTTGTGTTGCTTTATCACTTAAAATCCCAATAAAGTATATTAAAGTTTGTGGTTTATTTAGACCAAGAGGTATAAATACTGTATTTTTCTAAATGTAATATTTCCTGGTGCTGAATCTAGCAACAGTGAGTGTTTATTTTCACACAGTTGTTTTAAGAAAATGATGTTTGAAGCTAAATTTGGCGTCTGTCCAGAAGTTACTGCTGCTTCAGTGATTGTTGTTTTCATTTTTTACAGATATCATTGTTTCATTTGTGCCAAACAAATTAGTCAAAGTGCGGCAGACAGACTGTGTAGTCAGCATGTTGGCAGGAGATTCAGCTCAAGTGTTTGTGTTTCTGCCTCCCAACTACGACACATGGTCACTGTAAAACTTTGACCGGTTTGATTTATTTAATAAATAACTAAAAATCTGACACAGATTTCCAATCTGTTTCTGGTTTTTCATGTCATTTCTATCTTTGTGAAGTCCTTTTGAAGTATTAATCCCTGGAGCTGCAACGATTAATCATGATTAATCGATTATCAAAATAATTGAACTAATTTAGTAATCAATTGTTAACTGGAGAATACAGATGGAAAAAAGAGGCCATTTGGTGAAATAAAAACACATTCAGAGCAGTAAATTTGTACAAACTATATATAAATTTTGTATTTAAAATGAAAACACCGTTGTCTGTAGATGTTTTTGCCAAAACTGATAAAGTGGCAGTTTTATCTTCACTCTGTTCCATTTACTGAAGGAACGCTATGTTGCATTTTAGCCAGTAAAATGTTTTTCTTTTCAAAAAAGAATCAAAGTATTTGTTTATTTACATCTTTTAATATACTTCAAATGCATAAAAAGGCTTGAGTGTAGGGCCGAAACGATTAATCGTGATTAATCGATTACTGAAATAATCGTCTAATTTAGTAATTGTTAACTGGAGTATATACACTCAAAGGAAAAAGGCAGTTTGGTGAAAAATAAAACACATTTAAGGGAGTAATTAAGCCAAAGCTGAACAAAAAAATAGACATTTGTTTTTTTTTTTTTTTTTTTTTACTTTTTTGTCTGTGAAAATGTTGGACCCAGAACTCCTCAGTTTTAGTTTCACCCAGTTAAAATACTGTAAAAATACAAAAATCTCCCTATTATTAAGCATCTTTTGCTTTATAGATATTAATCGGTTAATCCAAAAAGTAATCAATCGATCATCCCTGTTAAGCAGAAAAGGTTGAAGTTTTCACATTTTATATTTTTTAGCTGTAGATTCGTCCTAAATGATTTTAGGACATAAGATGTTTTTTTTTCTTCTTTTACTAATGGTTAAATGAAAACTCTTCAGAATGAGCCATCTTTTTTTATGTAGTCAGATTGTTAATCTGATGAACTGTGTTGTCAGGTGGATTACAGCCATTGGGGCCAGTGGAGCCATGTGTACAGCGACCCGCAGCAGCAGCAGCAGCAGCAGCAGCAGCAGCAGCAGCAGCAGTACAGCCAGTACATGGCCAACGGCTGGCAGGTTCCCTCCTACAACATGTATGGACAGACATGGAGCCAGCAGGGATACGGAGCCGAGTGAGTTCCTGTTCCATTAGGACGCCGTCTCTTTAAGAGGAATCCCTGACAGCAGTTTACCGTATATGGAGTTCCTGCTGCGGAATATTTTTAAAGTTCAGATAAACATGGAATACAAAATTAATTCTGAAGATGTTTTTTTTTTTTGTTTTTTTTCCTGGCTTTTTTCTGTTAAATTTTGTGAAGCTTTTATGATTTAAACACAATTAGTCAGGGTGCTTAAAATTCTTGACAATGGATGAAATTCAATTAAAATGTTATCATAAAAATTACAATAAAAAACTGTTTATTGCTTCTTTTTTATGCAACGGTATTGTTGTTTGAGAAACGTTTCAATTTCTAATATGTGTTTTTTTTACACCAGTCACATTAAAAAATGTGATTCATGTAATTAAACTGCAAATTGTAACTGAATTTAATTTCAGTTTATTGACCAAATGTAAAAAAGGAATAAATTAGGGATGCACGATATATCGGCATCAACATCGGTATGGAACAACATCGGTCATTTTTCAACACATTTATATCGGTCCGATAAATGAAACTGGGCTGATATGAACAACCGGTAGTTATTTTTATCCACTTCTGGTTGTTTTTCCCCCAAAGTGTTGAAATAGTAATGAAATCCATATAATATCAGTAGATATAGATTATAGACATATTGGAAATATTAATATTGGATATCGATATCGGCACAAATGTTCATATCTGTGCATCTGTAGTAAATATAACAGTCCTGATCAAAGGGACAGTTTGGGGGTTTTAAACGCACCAGAATGAAACATTTTATCATCCAGTTTTTGAGAGAAACTATAAATTACTATAACTATAAATCATGCAAACAGAAATTATTGTGCTTGGTTTAATTGATCATGCAATTAGTTGATTTATTGCTGATTGTGACAGGTAAAGTTAAAAAGTGTTTTCTTTTATTTCCTACGTTTGTATTGTTTTACATGTTTTTAAAAAAGTCAGAAGTTATGTAAGTGATACAAGATGCGTATAAAGTGAACAAACTTTGTATAATCAGTTAAAACCATTTTCTTCCCCCAGACTTTTTAAACTCTGTTCAGCGTTTAGTAAAATCCGCTGAAACTGAAATATTTGAGTGAATATTTGCTGCTCTGCTCGGCCTGCAGGCAGTCGCAGTCGACGGCCTGGATGGGCGGCTACGCCTCGGCGCCGACGCCTCCTGACGCCGTCGTTTCCAACGTGGGGAATTTCAACATGGCCGGCTACCAGATGCAGTGAGACGTTTCCGACCCGAACACACCACCAAGGGAAAAACAAAACGGCACTTTTCATCCGGACAGAAACGAGAGAGCAGGAGTCGTATTTATACAGAGTTTGGTTGTTAACAACCGGTTTTATAAATCACTGTCCTCCTGACTCAGAACTTTGTTTATAAGGTGATTATTTACTATTTTGATGTTTTGGAAAAGGAAAACCAAAGCAGCTAACCTGGCCTGAATACTGAAGGATAAACCAAACTTTAAACATTTGGAATCCAAACAGAAAAACTTCTTGGTCACAATTTTTTCAGTTTTTAAATCCAAAACTTGACATTTCAAAACACTTTGGATGTGGATTAGCAGCATGAATGTTAAATTATCCTTCCTCCCAGTCTGGAAATGATTTTAGAAGTATATTTTAATGGATTTACTAATCGGGACATTTTTCTAAAACACAGAGCAAACGTTATAGTTTTTCCTTTTCATGTCGGGTTTTAACGCAGTTTTGCATAAATCGATCTTTTTGAAGATTATTATTCGGCTGCTTTGTGTTGCTCTTTGAAATCTAAGTGGGATTTTTGTTTTCCTGAAGAAAGTTTGTGTACAAAGAAATACTGAGAATGCCATCTTTTTAAAGGAGTTTGTTTTTTGCAGTGGAGGGCTCGTCGTTTTCAGACGTTTTATTTTGGACGATAATGCAGCCAAGTTTGAATTTATGTTGTTGAATCTGGACAAAGCTGCACCTTTTCACTCCTTGTGTAAATAACATTAAAACCTGGTAGAGGTGGCTTTTTGCTCATTTTGAAGCAGTTTGGTCAGAGGAGCTCTCTCTTTTTAAATGTTGATTTCTGGTTGGCAGCAGGATTTATTTAATTTTCATTTGATGCTTCCAAACTTTAGGAAGTTTTTTTTTTTTTGTTCTTTTAAAACATTTTCATTTCTAGTCAATTTACAATAAGACAATTACTTGAATCCTGCTGTTTTGGGTTTTATTTGTGCTATTCTGCATGGTGTGTCAGAATTTAAAGGGCATATATTAGCATTTTCACCAGGAAGATTAATTAATTTCCATGATAAAAATGGAGAAAAAACACTTAGAAGTTGCTCAAGAGTGATGAAAAGTCTCCATCTTGAATTTTAAATAAGATGAATATTTATATGGTAATTTTTGAGGTACATTGGAGACCTAGCCAACCAGCACCCGACCTTGGGATTTATCTGCTCTTTTTGGTGCCATAATTCACCACAAAAACAAAATACAAACCACAAATTTTGCCAGCTGTTGTGATTCTGACCAGAATACATGTACAGTGATTGTGTAAGTCTCACTTTTTCCACACAAAATGTCCGTCTTTTACTACGATGCGTTGTGACACGCCAGTCAAACTCTAGAAGTTTATCTCCAGGTTTGATATTTGTAAACCAAGTTCTTTAAACCTAAAAGTGTTGGATCAGAGGAATAAATACTGATTTGCAGTCGAACTCAATTGTTTGGTTTTGATGCTCAACGTTGAAGCTAATTATCAGGGCTAAACATGCATCAGGAACGTTTGGGGATTTAATTGGACCTGCAGAAATCAGTAAACATTTTGTGGACAAATAAAAACAGCTGGAAAAAGAAAAAAGGTATTTAATTTCTGGGTAAACTTTATGCTCACAAACAACCATATCCACCTTAGCAGTGATCTGTTGTAGCCAGGTTATAAACTCTGTTGTGTCCTCTTTATTCCTTTATTTCATAATGCTGAAAATAAAACATCCATTCAACATGTTCCCCTTTTTAAACTAAACAGTTTCTCCAGTAAAAAACATAAAAACTGAATATCACAGCTTCCATATATGGTCTTCACTTCCTGTTTAAGAGCGGTGTGGTTACCAGGGTATTTTTATTTAAAAAAATCTTTTTAAAAATCTACTGCAGGTTTAGGATATGATGTATGATATGTGCCCTTTAAAAAGCTAATTTATGTCTGCTGAACGAAATGTTTTGGTTCTTTTCAGTTTTGAAGTGTTCAAGGAATCGTAAACCTTTATAAAATGTACATAATGTTGGTTAACTCCCTCTAGAAGAATATTCTTTTTGAATATTTTAGCAGCATAATTTATGAATACGCCTTAACTGATTTGTTAATAAAGTCAAACGGCCGATTTGTTTTGAAAACGTTGAATTTTTCCTGGTATTTATGTGTGTGTGCCATTTCCTGTGTGCAGCAGGAAGTGGCTGAGCTGCACAAACGAATCGCTTCGAACGTGAATGTAATTATTTTTGGAGCTGTTAGCAGAACAGAAAACTCGGCCACTTCAAATAAAGGAGCATTTGTACCTCGTTGTTCAGGACGTTTATTAGACATCATGAATGTTTTCTATGAGTCTGACAGCAAAACACAAACACTGTAAAACTGTTTTTTATGCAACATTAACAGATTTAATCAAACTAAAGATTTTTAACTTACAGGACAACATTTTTGAAGCTCACTTCTAAAGGCCTCGTAGGTCTAGTCAAAGTAAACTACTATCCAGTATATAATGAGGTTTTGTGCTCATTCTGAAAAGGCAGCATGATTAGAATATGAAGTAAATACATTTTATTTTTTCACTAACGCCACTGTGTAAGTATTTATTTTGCAACACAGATTTACAATCATAGCGAAGAGAAAGTTTTGATCTCCATACAGTGATAGAAACTAAGTACACCCCTGCTGCTTCTGTATGAGTAAAGTGGGGGAAGTTAAGTTTATTTATTAGCGTTAACACCATTAAGACCATAAGTTTTTGTAGTTATTTGCTCTGAAACACTGAGCAGCTGTTACTCAGTATTAGTCTGTTTTAAGTTATAAGCAGTGGCACTTTCAAGAGGGGGGATAAAGGGGACCACAGCCCACACCTGAAGTTTTTATTTTATTTTTTTAAGTTTCCCCAGCCTAAATTTTTTACAGGCCAGACCTGACCCCCACTTTTCATAAAAATTAAATGAAAGCACCGCTGGTTATAAGCCCGATTCCAGGATATTAAAGGAACATTTTCCAAATGTGGAAAATATTTCTTATGTCTTGCTCTTTTCCACCTCCTTGTCCAAATTGACTGAAATCAACCCAGAGCAAATTCTTACAATATTCTAAATATATATCAATTGGTCCATAACCGTCTGAAAATAAAACGGTTCGGATTCTTTTTGGCACTTTGACATAAAATCTGATTGATTTACAGCTGGACAGGATACTTTTTTTTAAAAAGTGGGAAATGTCTGCCTCCAGGCCTCGGTATGCTAAATGCTGTTAGCATTAATAACAAGATGGTTAAAAAGGATTGAAGTAGAAGCTCTAAAGACGCCCTCGATGTTTTTTGTCTCACTTGGTAGAGATGGAAATATTTAACAGCAGAATAATCTCACAACGATGAAATCAGATTTTTGTGGAGTCAAACTTCCAATCTGTTTGAATTTCATTCTAGTGAGAACAATTTGCCAACCCAGCAGGAGCTTTTCTGCTGCTGGTGGTGTAAGATGTTACAGCACAGGGTGTACTTAGTTTTTAGAAACATGGCTGTGCCACTGAAACCAACTAAACATTAATTTGCTTTCTGTCTCATCTCTACTGCGCATCGAGGCCGCTGCAGATGGAACAAAAAGTAAGTTTCTGTCAGAATAAGCCAAATTTTGAAATTAATCTCAGAAATTTTCTAGAAAAAAAAAACATGGAAATTTGGGAATTTCAAGTAAAATTTTGATATTAAAAAATTCTTGAGGTTTCAAAAATAAATTTAAAAAAAAGTAAATTTTTGAAACAAATTTCCAAGTTTTTTCCAGAAAATCTCTTATTTAAAAATTTGGGAGTTTTTTTCTATTAAAGTTTTAACTTTTCAAGCTCAAAAAGTTTCCAAAAGTCTTTTTTTTTTTACTTTAAATTTCAAATTTTTTTCCAGAACATTTCTGAGATTAAAATATTATGACATTTTTATCTCAGAAATTTCCAATTTACTTTTAGAAAATTTCTGAGTTTAATTTCAAAATTTCAGGGTTTTCTCGAGGAAATTTTATACTTTTCAAAGTCAGAAAATTTCTAAAATTTGACATTTTTTAAATTTTGAAACTGACAGATTTGCACTTGCCCCCCAAAAAACTTGGATTTGTTTCCCAAGTTTTCTGAAATAAATCTCAAAATCTCATTTATTTTCTAGAAACTTTGAATTTAATTTAAAATTATTTGATTATTCTCTAACAATCTTTTGACTTTTCAATTTACAAAAGTTTTATATTTTTGATTTTTCAAAAGCAGAAATGTCCATAACCTTGAAATTTCCAGAGGTTAATCTTAAAATTTCTGAGTTTTTTGGCTGAAATTTACTCCTCCTGGTCTTCTGGCCCTGTTGCGCCGTCGTTCTGCTGCAGTCAGATAGCTGGTAGGCGATACAGTCGTAATCATTTTTACAGTATTTACACGTTTCCAGGACAACCTGCTGCTGCTAGCTTGTTTTCAGGCGGTGATATTTTTCACTGATCCGCTTCCAGCAGGTTCATCACATCTGAGACGTCAGTGAAGACGATCGATTGCTCTGGGGGAGAAAATCAGATAAAATTAGATAAATAAAGGAGATTTTATTTGGAAAATATCAACATTATGACTAAATCTGAAAATTACGATAAAGTCAAAACTATGACTTTTTCTTTCATAATGAAACTGAAACTCGTAAAAACGACTTCCTGCTTTTTCTTTCAAATGAGTTTCCATAGTTACATGATTTTTGGAAAGTAAAAGTTATATATTTTATTACAATAGGAAATTTGATCCTTTTTATAAAAACTACATTTTATTTCAAATTTCAGGCTTTTAAAGGAAAGCAGAAAACTTTTGCCCAATAGAGCATAGAAACATTTTAATCTGGTTCAATCTGAATACTGACGTTGTTTCCCATTAATCCCAGTTTTTCCATGATCAGGTCCATCCTGGATGTGAGCGCCGCCACCGACGTTTCCATCTGCAGAACCCGCCTGCTCAAGCTGTCAGGAACAAAACCTGCTTTTAATCCGTTTCACCAGTCACGTTTCATTTTCCCAAATTAATCCGTTTTTACCTGAGGAACTGGTCCTGCGCCACGAAGCCTCGACTCTTTTCATCATCTGAGGCCGAACGATTCTCCGGAAACTCTTTTCCGTAGTTCCTTCCCAGGTTGTTCAGCTCGGCGTTAAGAGCATCCTGATTTTTACACGCAAACCAAACAGAATAATTAATTTAATTTTTTTCCCACATTTTCTGAATGGGATACTTTTCCAAGACACTGTAAAAACAGATGATTGATTTAGTTTGAAACAAACCCGTTTTTCTTCCAGTTCGATTTTCATCCTCGTTTGTTCGTCTACATCCAGAACCTGGTTTCCGTCTCGGTCAAACTGTGAGAAAGCCGCGGATATTTCTTTATCTTCATGACCCATCCTGCAAATTCAGCTCTGATGTTAGACAGGATTTATAATAATAATAATAATTTTACGTATTGCCTCTTACTCTTTAAGAGTCTCTCTGAAATCCTTGAATTCGATTTCTCCGGATCCGGACTGCAGAGCTTCCTGAACGTCCGATATTTTCTCTTTTTTCAGTTTCAGCTTCATGAAAGTCTTCATGTAGCTCTGGAGGTTTTAAGGAATCCGTGTCGTTAGTAATCCTTGTGTGGATATTAGGTGATTTAATCTGGTCCGTACCTGTTTGATGAGGTCAGTAATCTGCAGCTCGTCCTTCTGAGACGACAGCTCCTCTTTGACCTCTGAGTAGGTGTCATTGATGATGGCCAGGAACATGTTCTGGAAGGAGAAACACATGAACCGCCACTCAGGTTTAGCCCTAAAATCAAACATTTGTTGCAGAAATTCTTACCAGCAGGACAAAGAAAACAAAAAACACGTAGGTGACGAAGTAAATGGGCCCCAGGACTCGGTTTGCGCGGTCGATTGCATCGTAATCGAAGTCGCCAAGAATTATCCGGAACTGTGTGAAACTGCAACAGAAGGAAAACCGACGCAGTTTTTCCAGTTAGTCTGTTTGGTAATATTTACAGCAGTGGGTAAATAAAAATATTACTCAATTAAGAGTAGAACTACTTCAACATATTTTTACTGAAATAAAAATAAAAAGTAGCTGTTCCTAATTAAAACTGCAGGTGTGTGTCTGGGGAACTTTAAGTTAAAACATGTTTGTTTTTCATTCAGTGGGTAGAAAATACAGAAAATTTATTCAAATAAAAGTAGAAATCCTTCAAACTAAAATTACTCAAGTAAAAGTAAAAGGTACAGCGCAGTAAAAATACTCCTAAAAGTAAACTTTTTCAAAAGAGTAAATGTAACTAGTTACTCTGGATATTTGTCACCACTTACATGCACTTGACGAATGTGCTGAAGGATTCAACCTCGGTTCCAAACAGCAGGTATCCAAGCTGCGCATAGGCGAAGAAGACGATGAAGAACATGATGGCGAAGCCCAGGATGTCCTTGGCGCATCGGCCCAGCGTGGTGGACAGCTGCGTCATCGTCTTATTGAAGCTGATGTACTTGAAAATCTACAGAAAGACCAAAAGGAGGTTACTGTCTGATGGTTTTCTCCTTCGTTACCCTGAAAAGTTACAGCTAAAGGCTAATTTTAAAATGGCGTCATGCTAACTTAGCTAGCTTGCTATCCAAACCAATCTGGCCCTGTGTGAAAAACTATATCTCCTATATCAGCGAGATATAGTCTGTGTGTAAATTAAAATATTATTTGCAAATTAGACAAAAATACTTGGTAAGTTTTTGTGTTTTTGCAGTGAACAGCTCACTGCCTCTCAGTCGCCTCCAAAGTTTAGAGGTGAATACTTTTTCATACAGGAATACTAGTTGCCTTTTCTCTTACTAAATGAAATAACTATTTAAAAACCATATTTTGTGATTATTTATATTATGTTTATTTTGAATAGGTTGCTAACTAAATATTTAGTTTACCAACTAAGGATTTAGTTCAGAGCTAAATATTCAGTTAGCAAGCAGTAAGCTTCCTAGCTGTTAGCTTGCTGAGCTAAATGTTTAGTTAGCAAGTGAAATGGCTGTCACTAACTAAATAGTCTGTAAGCTAAATATGTAGTTCAAAGCTAAATGTTTAGTTGACAGTTAAAAAACATTTAGCTATGAGCTAAATGTCTAGATAGCAAGCAAAATAGCTTGTTAACTAAATGTTAAACTAATAATTAGCTCAGATCTAAAGGTTTAGCAAGAAAGCAAAAATAGTTAGCATACAAAAAACATATATAGTCTGTAAGCTAAATATTTAGCCCAGAGCTTAAATGTTTAATGAACAAGCTAAATAGTTAGCTTGTTAACCAAATACATATTTAGCAAGCTAAAAATTCTGCTTCTAAATATATAAATATTTAGTTGCTAACTAAATGTGGAACTAAATATTTAGTTCAAAAACTAAATACTTAGCTTGGAACTGTGAAATTTTTGAATGAAAAATTAACAACATTGTGAAATTAGGACATTTAAAAATGAATCCCTAAAGCTAAATAACCCAGATTACGGCTGTTTATCTTCATCAGTTTGCTGGTCTGAAACATTTAAGGGGCCTGGAAACTTTTTTAAGTGTAACAATAAACAGTAAAAGATGTGAAAAGTTTACCTTGATCCAGGCGAAGAACAAATTCACAGCATTCATGTTGTTGTACTGGGTTTGCCAGAAAGCCAGAAACTCAAAATCGGCGTATAAATCCGGCTGTTCCAGCAGCGACCCGAGCAGATTATCCACTTTGATGGTCCGGAAGACATTGAAGACAATCGCAACGATGGCGAGCTGGAGAGAAAAACGCCGTTACTTCCTTCAGTACGAACAGCGGATCTGAATCTGGGCCTGAATCCGTCTCCTACCAGTATGACCAGTATGTCCATGATGTTCCAGATGCTTTTGAAATAGGCGAACTTGTGTATCCGCAGCTCCAGAATCTCCTCCACCACGTAGTAGAGGATGAACACGCAGAAGACCAACTCACAGCCGAGGACAAAGTAGTCCCAGTGGGTGATGTAGCGGATCAGTTTGACGGTTCTGATCTGGTAGGACGGGACGGCGCCGCCGGTCGCTGGGAACTCCACCACCAACCTGGGAGACACAAACCGACCGGTCAGAAAGAACCAAAATGAGTTTGTATGCAACCAAAATAAATGAAATAAATTCCAGCCATTGTTCCTCCAAATGGCTGAACAGATGAACACAGAAAATTTAATGTTTTTTGGTGTCGAGCACCTTTGGTTTTACCGTTGTATGCGCTGTACAATGGCTGCTGGAAAAGGCAGATGTTTTGTTGTTGACTTACCACCCAGAAAAAACTTCCTCATTCTTATTTGTTGTACAGAAAGTTCCACTTCTGCTTTTCAAAGATGTACTGTTGTATAATATCATCTAAGACTGATTTTATGCAAAACAAATCAGATAAACGTGTTTTGTATAGGCCATAGACACATCCTAACTTGTTCAAGGAAGCATAATGGGTCACCTTTAAAGTTCTTAATGTGATAAAATGTTGGAAAACTTCACCTGACGACACAGAACATGTTGATGTTTGCATTGTAGGCTGAGAAGTCGATGAAAACCACCCTAGTTCCTCGGTCCAGCCAAAGGTTTTCCATCAGTTCAGCCAGGATGTTGGCGCTGTCCTCCTTGGTCCGGCTCAGGTCCTGGTAGAACCCGGCGCCGCTGTAGGTGGTCAGGAGGCCCCAGTAGGAGGAACCTTTGATGTCTTTTTCTGTGTGGTAGCACCACCTACAGAGGAGGAAGGTTTATTTCTCTCAATGCTGCCACAACAATGTTTATATATATATATATATATACATTGTATGGGGTTTGTAAAGTGACACCATTACTCTGGGATGTTTAGCCTATCATACTCATATTTCACTATTTCATCCATTAAAATTTTAATTAGTGAGCTAAATATTTACAAAGCAAATACTTAGGTTCATGTTCAGTTTGCAAGAAAAATATCTAGGTTGCTAACTAAATATTTAGTTTACCAACTAAGGATTTAGTTCAGAGCTAAATATTCAGTTAGCAAGCAGTAAGCTTCCTAGCTGTTAGCTTGCTGAGCAAAATGTTTAGTTAGCAAGTGAAATAATTGTCACTAACTAAATATTTAGTCTGTAAGCTAAATATGTAGCTCAAAGCTAAATGTTTAGTTGACAGCCAAAAATATTTAGCTATGAGCTAAATGTCTAGATAGCAAGCAAAATAGTTAGCTTAACTAAATGTTAATCTAAATATTTAGTTTTTCAACTAAATATTTAGCTCAGATCTAAAGGTTTAGCAAGAAAGCAAAATAGTTAGCTTACGAAAAATATATATATAGTCTACAAGCTAAATATTTAGCACAAAGCTTAAATGTTTAATGAACAAGCTAAATATTTAGCTTGCTAAATATATAAATATTTAGTTGCTAACTAAATGTGGAACTAAAACTAAATATTTACCTTGGAACTGTGAAATTTATGAATGAAAAATTTATAACATTGTGAAAATAGGACTTTTTAGAACGAATCCCTATTTTTTCTCCCATGAAAAACTACGTAACCCAGATTACGGCTGTTTATCTTTGACTGTGTCGCTTTAAAAGCCACCCCATAATTTTCGTTGTTTCGTAGGAGATGAGAAGAGGCGTACGCAGAGCCGTTGATGAGACCGAAGCTGAGGTCGTCCTCCTTCTTCTCGTTGTAGACGTCAAAGCATCCGGAAATCTCATCTTTGAAGTCTTCATGGACTTTGCAGGAGTTGTTTTTAATCTTAATCTGCCTCATCCGGGGAACTCCGAGCAGCATGTTCTCATAGTAGATGAACGACTGGTTTCCGCTGTCCAGGGACTGGTTGTTGTACCATTTGGTCCAGTAAAGCCCCTCCAGTAATGGACCCTGGGCGTACTGGTGTTACAGAGAGAATAAGACAGAGACTGATTTTAACTTTAACTCATTCTCTCATTTGTACGACGGCGGATTAGAGCCACTATAGATAGAAAAACAGAACTAAATTTAACTTTGAGATTAAATTTTCTAAAAAACCTGGACATTTCTGAGCTTGAAAAATAAATGATATGGTAGAAAAGAATTCAGAATTTTTTTATATTAATCTCTCTTATATATATATATGAAATCAAGGAAATTTCTGCGCTTGTGAAACCCAAAATTTGGTAGAAAAAAATTCAGAAATGTTCAGATTATTCTCAGAAATATTCTAGAAAACATTTGAAAATTTTTGACCTGCAAAAGTTTAAAAATTTTTACTTCTGAATTTCAGACGTTTCCAAAAGTAAAAAAACAACAAAAAAAAAACTTTTCAAATTCAGAAATTTCAGAAAGTTTTTGTGATCAATCTTAAAATGTCCAATATTTTTTCTTGAAAATTTTCTACTTTTCAAACTCAGAAATGTCCCTGCTGTTTCTCGAAAAGGTTTGGTATTAATCTCAAAATTTGTCAGTTTTTTGGCAGGAATTTTCTCAGTTTTTCTTCCATCTACAGTAGCCCTGACACGCCATCTTACATCAGCAAGCAAAACGTGGAAAAACAAACATGAAACTCACGTCCCAGAAGTCGGCCATGGTGCCAATGGTCTGAAACGTGACTCCATTTTGGCTGGCCGAGCCCACAAACAGATCCGTCATGGCTTTGGTGAAATAATAGCTGCTGGAGCTGGTCATACCGTAGGTCACTGAAAGCACATCAGCGTAATCACATTGTTAACACCTGGCTAGCTCCCAGATAAGAAAACCGCGGGCTTTGTTCGGCTAAAAGGATCCAGATTAGTCCCGGTAATTTGTTTGGATAAAGCATGTCGGCTGGAGGCAAACAGCCTCGTCAAACAATGACAGTCCAACCCACACAAAGCCACAAAAGGAGCTAAAGCTCTTATCGCTAAAAGCCAAGAGAGCAGCAGCACTTGTTCCCCCTTCACTCCCAAAGCTCAGCTGGACAAAAGAGCAACAACAGCGGCATTGAGAGGAAAGTTTCCATCCGCAATTAGTCTCAGATTTACTCAAATACTCAAAAATACCCATGGAAATTATGTAATTATCTTCCACAAAGAGGTAACATTGAATTTATTTATTTTTCTTAACCGGTTTTTATCCCAGATGTTCCCTCTGAACATGCTAACCTACATGCTAATGCTAATTCAAGTCGCAGAATTTAATGTGTTGATTTAACACATTTTAAAAAACAGCAACAGTTAAAAAGAAAAAAAAAGTCATTTTATTTGGGAAAAAAAACAACACCAACAAAGTTGAGAAAATTATTTGCGACCCTGATTAATATGGAGGACCAAAACTGTCAAAATTAAAAATGGAAGCAGAAATGTCGACGTTCCTCTTCCATTACCATATGCATGAGTTTTCAAGAAGAAATTTATATATATTGTTTTTCCTTTTTCTTATTCATGCAGTTTCACCAGAAAATTTATATATTTTCTTTTGCGTTTTCCCATGCGTTTGTTCTTTTTACATTTCTTCCTCTCCTCTTTTTACTTTTCCCTATGCATTTCTGCCTCATTATGCAAATGAGATGAAAACCAAAACCAAAAAGTATAAAAATCCTGAAAATGAATTCATCCTGCTCTGAAAAATGTCAAAAATAAATACCGTATCCTACTTTACTCCTAAAACACTTAAAATACAACATGGCAGCTGCAGTATAAAAATAAGCAACTGTAAGAAAAAGATAAATGAAAATATCACAAATAAAAGGAAGATGTATAAGCAACATTATTTTATTGGGAAATAATAAAATGCAAAGAAATAATTGCTTATAGCACAATTAAGGGCACAGTTTCAAAATAAATACAGCAATGTTTTTGTTTTTTATGAAATCAAACTTCATATAAAATTTTTATTAGTAATTAATTTCTTAATATAGCATGACAGAGATGTTTTTCTGTTAGCTTCAGTAGATTGAACCAGAACTCAACTTTATCTAAAGAAGATGGTGAAAGATGGAGAAATTTTAAAAATCTGAGGCTTAACTGCGTCATCAAGTTGCCATAGAAACCATTAGACACTACATGCTAACTTCAGATGAGACAAGGATGTAGCAAACACAGAAATGTTTACTTAAAGAACCAAATGCTGACGATGAGGTACAGGGGAGGAACTGTGATGCTGCGGGAACCATTTTAGGGAAATCCTTAAGTGTCCAGAGAATTTAGATCAAAATTGATATTTTTTAATTATATATTTTATATTTAGGTTGTTTAAAATGTTTAAAACTGTTAATAATTTGACACTTACATCGTGTTAGAATTGTTATCATATTTACACTTACATTTTGTGTTTTCTGATATTTTCACAAAACTGAAAATAAATAACATTTAATTAAATAAGGTTTAAACGATTAATTGTATTCATAGTGATTAATCAATTACTGATTAAGTCAAAAGTGTACAAAAAAACATGTTTGTCTAATAAATATGTTTTAGCCAAAACTCCTCCACCACTGAAGGAAAAAAAGTATTTGTCCTCTTTTAAAAAATTAATGGAATTATTTGTTTATTTGCATTTTTTAATGTATATTTCTGATTTTGTATTTTAAAAAGGCTTCAGTGGTTACATAAAACATCTGTGTTCCGTTTTGTACCTGATTAATCGACTAATCGACTCATTGATTAACTGATTACTAAATTGATTAACTAATTACTAAAATAATTGTCTGCACCTTTAGATTTAATTAATAACAAACATTTAGGATGAAACTAGCAGAGGCATATAGTGGTAAATATCACAAAAGGGACTTTGTGATTTAACCAGGACATTAAACCTGTTCAGAAATTCAAAGCACTTACAGAGACAAACATCCAGCAGGAACACCAGGTAGACCAGCAGCTCCCTCAGAGTGGTGCGGATGAACTTTTCCCTGTTGTTGGACGTGTTTTCTGTCCAAGCTGTTCCCCAAAACGCTGCAGGAAACATAAATGCACAAAGACGTGTTAGAGTCACTGTGTAAAGGGGAAAGGATGAGTAAAGTTCTGCCAGAAAACTCAAATATTTTTAGATTAATGTCAGAAATGTTCAAGAAAGAAAAATTGAAAATTCCGTTTGAAAAGTCTAAGATTTGCTGGAAAAAAATCCAAAAATTTGAGATTAATCTAAAAAATGTTATAGAAAAAAACAGTGAAATTTCAGTTTGAAAAGTTAGAAAATGTTGCTAGAAAAGCAGAAATTTTGAGAATAAACTCAGAAATATTCTAGAAAAACACATAGAATTTATTTATTTATTTATTTATTTTTTCAAATTTTCAGAGTTTCAAAAGTAGACAATTTTCTACCTTTGGATTTTTTCTGTTTTTCTGAGTTGCAAAAATCAAACATTTTCCAATTTTGAAACTCTAAAATGTCCAAGTTGTTGTGTAGAAAATTTCTGAAATGAATATAACATTTTAAGATTTTTTTTTCTTGCTAGAAATTTGCTAGAAATTTCCAGGTCTTATATAGGATATTGGAAAATTTCTGAGTGTTTCCTATGTGTATTACGCTGTGGTAAAAAGAAGTCTCTTTCTACCGTTTTCCACAGATAACACTCATTATGCAGACAGAAGTCGATATATATTTTTGTAAAACTTAAATGTTTCCCCACCTTTGATAAAGCTGCAGCAGCCTCTGTTCCTCTTCACAGGGCTCTGGTCGGAGCTGCCCGGTTCCTCCTGGATGCGGTCCAGTTTGCAGCCCCGGTGCAGGGAGGCCGGCTGGGGGCTGTAGATGGTGCTGACCAGCGGCGCAGGGGAGCCGCAGTAGCCGTGGTTCACCCAGCCGCCGTCCGCCATGGCGTCCAGCTCGGACTCGGCTCGGCCCGTCAGGTGGCTCTCGGCCCGGTTGTTCAGACTCCTCATGCTGCCGGACTCGCAGTTTGCGGGAAAAGTGAATGCGGGGCGGCAAGTTGCGGCTTTTCAGCACCTGCCGGAGGGACGATGATGATGATGGAGGGATGACCTCAGAGGGATGAAGGAGGAGCTTTTGTTGTGAAGTCCAAACTAATATCCAGAGTTGGGTAGTAACTAGTTACATTTACTTGAGTAACTTTTGAAGAAAAAAACAAAACTTCTCATACGCTGTACCTTGAGAACAGTAATTTTATTAGAAGCATTGCTACTGTCTGCACTTTCTGTACTGAATGAACATCAAACATGTTTTAACCAAATAATTCACCAGACACAGACCTGTTTGGGTCAAAGTTTCATAAGCTTGACATTGAAAGAAACTGATTTAGAAACATGTTATTTTCTGTTACTTTATGAATTATTGTCATTTTGGTCATTAAAATACCAAAAATTCCATTAACTTTATATTTTGGTCCATCGCAGTACTTAAGTAGGCTTTTTACCAAATACTGTTTTACTTTTACTTGAGTAATTTCTTGGATGGATACTTTTTATTTTCACTTAAGTGTAATTATTGGATACTTTACCAACCTCATCTGTTAGTTGCATAACGACAAAGATGATCAAAACTATTTTGATCAATTCTATGTTTGTTTTCTGACATATTTACGTTTCAGTTCATTGTTTGTTCAGTCAAGCCAGTGTTTCTTTCTATTTACTGTTTAAATTATCAATTTAAACCCTATAAACCTGGAAAATACATAAGATTGAAAAAACATTGCAGTTTCTGTAGCACCTGTTTTCTTTTTTGGAAAAATACTTCTTATTTTTAACAGGTGTTACTTTTTCTGCCAAATTAAGTTCTTTAACATCCATGTTTACAGCTACTGAGGGACATTTCAGTGAGTCTGACCCTCTCTGGTAATTCAGGGTTGTCACTATCGATTAGCAGCCCGGGCGCTAACAGGCCCCCTCTATGAAATCAATTAATTGCCCGTCGATTATATTCTCTGTCACCAGCTGCTCACTTGTGACTGAATTAATGAGGGAGGTAATTGAAATGTCACTAAGGGTCTCTGCCCCATTATCATCAGACACCTTTGCCATTCTACTCTCCTTTAGTCTTCATTAGGTATACAAACACTCATCTGGAGTGTTTTTTTCTGTTTACTTCCTGTAATCTCATATATATTATATATATTTGTGGCCCTTTTGTGTTTGTTTAACGTCTAGTAGGATAACTTCACAACAAACACTCAGGTTCACTCTATTATTATGTCCAACTAGAGAGAAAATCAATATAGAGCTTTGGAGCTGACGTCACAGCGTATGACGTTTACGTCGCTCGGCGCCATGTTTGCAGCCCACAGACCAAAACAAACTAGTCAGAACACCGGTGTTTTCATTGTATTACCGTCCGCAGCGAAGTTGTTTTGCAAATTGGATACTGGATATTCGCCCTCCGCGGAGTAAGGGACGTTCAGCTCAAGGTTGATCCGATTTATGAACGCTAATTTCGGCCAGCTGTTCTCTACCGATGCCTCCTGAAGCGCTCGGAGTTTCACATAGGGACCGTCAATTTCTGAACACTCCTGTAAATAAATGCTTTGACTTGTGACCAACTAATACAAAAAAGTGGCAATTCATGCTATTAAACGAGGCATGCTATCCTCTATAAAATGGTTAAGTCATATTCAATATTTTAAATATTAAATGTTTTCTTCAATAGCTTCCAAATCGTGTGCCCCATTAATTTAAAATCTGAGAAATTATTCTACTAGACTGTATAAATGAGGCACACTCATCTTTATTACATTTGAACACTTTATATATATTTTTTTTAGCTATTTATTTAGTTTTTTTCTTCAATAGCTTCTAGGTCATGTGACCTATTAACTCAAAATCTGTGAAATTCTACTAAGCTATATAGATGAGGCATATTTTTATTTCATTTTGACCCCCTTTTTATTTTTTGACCAAATTTATATTTAAAAAATATATTTTTTTAAAAGTTAATAAAATAAATTACCTCAGATGATAAAAACATTTGTAACCTGTAATGTTCAATTACATAAAATTCTAGAACTGGATCTATTTCATTATATGTTTGCTTACCTGAAATATGTTAAATACAACAAATATTTATTAAAGTGTGATCTGTTTCATAAAATTTACTTGTCACTTTTATTGTTTAATTACACATTAAATCTTTAAAGATGGGCTTTTTCATCTGGTTTGTGTCATGATGTGGTGTGGCGGTGGACACACTTTATGTGGATGTTATTTTTAATGAACTAAAACTAAATCCAAAATCCAAGGAAATCCAAAACACAATGAAACAAAGGGATAACAAAGGTAATGTGAAGATCTAAACCAGTGTTTCTCAACCCTGGTCCTCACCGCCCCCCTGTCCTGCATGTTTTAGGTGCTTCCCTTCTGCCACACACCTGAATTGTATCTCTGGGTGATTAACAGGTTTCTGCAGTACTTGATGGTCATGCAATAATTTGAATCAGCTGTTCTGGAGTAGAGGCACATCTAAAACATGCAGAGTAGGGGGCCGGTGAGGACCATAGTTGAGAAACACTGATCTAAGCAGAGAAAAAACCTAATAGTACTACTATATATATATCTTCCTTTAATAATATCAAATTTTTACTTTAAATGTGGTTAATTTCTTCACCTGTTTACATGCAATTTGAAAGACTTGAATCAAATGTTTCCTGAATGTTTCCCACATGAAATTATTGAATGAGAGAAAACAGCCACTTCCAACTGTACACATATTTCTGCAGCCTTGCTGAGCTCCTCTCCTGGCGTTTCCTCCTCAGTCTTTCCAACTTGCTCCTCATCTACAGCCTCTGGAACTGTGTTTTCATTATTTACCTCTTCTGGGGTAAATAATAAAAACAGTCTCTGTAACTCGCTCCTCCACTTATTGATGGTTTTGCTGTATCGCCTCTTTAATTGACGCCCATGTCGGTCTTATGTTGTGGTGTTTACCTCGCAGTGACCCATATTCAGCGCTGGACCCCAGTCAGGATTGAGCTAATCCATTTTGTACGTCGGTTTGCCTTCAAGAGGGCATATCAGAACACACATCAGTATGAATACTGGAAATTTGATAACACTAGTAAAATAGTTTACTTAATGTAATAACCTCGATGTCCACTGACAAAACTCGGACTACGCTACATAAACAATATTAGCCCGACCTAAACAAGGTTGACCCACTTAAATGAACTCAACAGAAACTGATCATGAGTACACCCGGACAAAATCATAGCAAAATAAATTATGACACAGCACTAACAAAGCGAATTTAGACTCAGCAGAATGGAAATGTCTGGAGCAAACTTGTAGGTATCTGGGGATGTTGGAGAACGTAATATCAGGACGTCTCACCGCTGACACCAGGACATTCGTCTTCTTTTCGTTAGCACCGATAACTTAGCTTCCTCGCGTTGTTTCCAAGCAGGAAAATAGTGAAAAGAAAGACCGTTTTCCATCTTTTTACCTTTTCGGTCGTGTGATCAGACATTACACCCAATAACGCAGCAACTTCGTGCCATAGCTAAAATATCTGTGAGAGTTTCTGTCCCAGTAACCGACGGCAACAGAGCTGACTGTGATCTCATAGTGTATCTAACATTTACATTATTAATCCACATAACTAATCTCATCCTTAACATAAAGAACAACAAATATACTTTTCAGTACAGGAAATAAAAACCACACACATTCAAAACTATCACACAATAACTGAAACATTACTTTGTATATAAAATTAAAACATATCTAACTAGAGAAAATCATCTTCCACCAGTATACATTCAATAAAAACACAATAAATAACCCAAAGCAAAACTATAGCACAATGGCTCCCAATGAACAGTTAAAAGTTGTAAAGTAAAATGCACATTAATTATGACAAATGTTAAAAAATACATATACAAAACATGGCAAAATTGCACTTTAAATACTGTATATAATAAAATTAATCAAAAATAACTGTTAAAATATTAATACTCGTAAAGAAAACACAGCTGATTCCATCACAGTTACTGAATGGCGACAGAGAAAGGAGAACGGGGGCCATCAGTTACCAGTTGCTATGGTAACCACCAACCGTAAATAGTAAGTTAGCATAACTTTTTGACTAATCGAAACGAACTTGGAGATTAAATAAACCAAATTTTGACACACTTCACATCTATAATATTGTTAAAATAAATCTCTGTTACATAATAGGTATCTTTTCTCTCATTTATGTTCTCTTTTTAGACGTTTAATGAACATTTCTAGATAAAAACATCGGAAAAAAGGAAGCAACTCCACAGCCTGTTAGCTGAGCAGCCGCCTGATTAAAAAGTGAACATTGTTAACATTATTTGAACGTTAAAGTTAATGCACAGCGTTTAGGGAGGACTGTGTTTGGGTGTTCATGCTTCAGTGGCTCTGAACACAGCCATTACACACGGCCATTATCACGCAACAGAGTTTAATTTCTTTCTCCCCCGCCTCCCAAGCTAGGACCTTTGCACGTATGCGTCCTTCATCTGCTGCTTGTGCCACCGCTCAAACGGTCACAAGATCTGATTTAAGTGAAGTCAAGGCTTAGATTTTATAAATATATCAACTTTCTTTAACTTCTTAAAGTTAAGGCAGTTGAACAAATTAAATCAGTCGTTTCTGGGTGTCCTTCCAGAAGTTTCTCCATTAAACTTTGAAGTAAAAACTTCTTCCTAAATGTACAATTAATCCCAAAATGGCTTAAAGTTACCTTTTAGGACAATATCCAAACTTTTTGTCATGTTAATTCTAAAAACTACAATAAAATTACAATTTTTAAGAAAGTTTTCACTGCTCAACAATAAACTAAGCATATATGTATACAATAATTCTAACTGAACAAGTTTTTGTAGAAAATTGAAGTTTAAATCATTGTAGATCCAAAACTTTTATAGCTGAAAGACATCCAGTTTACAAACTCTTTTGGGGTCAGATGGAAAAAATAATGAAAAATATTTGGATGTTTTCAGCAATAAGAACAAGATATAGGTCACTATCTCTTTAAAAATGCCTGCTGTATCAAAGTAAATTAGATAAAAGCTGATTTTTGAGTTTTGAATGGTATGTAGATACTTCTGTCACATTAATTTATTGTCTTTTGAGAAAAGGCTGCCTTATTTTGTTTCAGAAACAAACTCTAGAATGAAAAGATTTACTTTTCGAGAATTACTTTCTTACTTGTTTAGCAATTTTTTTATTTTTTAAAACAGTCAGTCCTGAGCATAATTACTTAGTCTTTCCTTATTTTTTTATATTTTTACATCCAAAGATAGATATTTATTTAAATATGTCAGTGGTGATCTCAGTTTTTATATATATTGAAATTTGTTTATAAAATCCAACTGATGCCTCATTAAAATGGGTTGCACTTGGTTTTAAACTGGTTTATTTTTACTTTTTACTCCTCTGGTGACGTAGAGAATACGCGTTATCTGAGAGCCCAGCAGCTCTGGGTCAAAGGATGATTTACTCCTCTGAACACTCTCTATGTTATCGCTTGTTTTAGCCACTTAGCGTCATTTTGGCACTATTTAATAGAAAAGCCTTTTAATTGGGAGAAATTAATCAATTGGGACTAGATATGCAACTATCAATTAATGAGTTAATCCAAAGTTGACTGATCTTATCGGTTGATTATTGATTAATTGACAAGCAGGCATTTTGTATCAAGAGGGCCAACTGCATTTCCAACATAAACGGCTACCTTTATCTTATTATAGTGAATGAAAAAAATATTATTTTGTATCAATGATACAATGTCCTGATAAATAAATAGTGACTAAAAGGACTTTAAAAAATATATTTTTATGTAAAGAAGTGGCGAAGTCAGACAAAGTTTTCTCACAAAATAATTTTATTCTTTATGAACACTTTTAAACAAAATAGATGTTTGTGAAAAATAAAATCTATATTTAAACTCTACAAACATGACATCTTAATTCTCACAAAGATTGTCTCACAATTTATCGCAGATTGCACCACATTGCTTTTTTCCCAGGTTACATTAATGATATACAGAATTTACACAACAGAACTTTTTCTATCGAAAAAATATGCAAAAAAAATGTCCAAAAAACAGAAGCCTCTTTGAGGCTTCAATGAGCTGCAAAATAAATACAGAACAGAAACAATACAAATGTATTTACTGCCTCCCAGACTGGAAGGAAGACCCTCATATTGTCCAACAACATGGCCGACTTTCAGAGGCAGAACTTTGTACTTTCTGAAGCTAAATAGGCGTGTCTCTGTTACAGAAAACATAATTTTTGTACGAACAAACAGTACTTACAAACAAAAAAAAAATGTTGCCTTGAAACCATTTTTACACCTTTTTTTATGGCGCCCCCTCTGGCGCAGCGCCCACAGCGTTACGCATGGACATGATGGGCGTCGAACTCACAACAGAAGGACGAGTGGACGTACTCCTGTCCTGCCGGATGCTCGTACCTCATCAGGCATGAGTAACTTTCCGGCTGCATAACATCCAGCTGCAGGTCCAGCCACTGCCGGTGGGGGGCAGCGGGCCTCCGGGTGTCAGTCAGGATCCTGTTGAGGGCCACGATGTAGCTGAGGGCCATCTGCAGGGTTTCGTACTTGGACAGTTTCTTGTCCTGGCCCCACTGCGGGACCACTTTCCGCAGGCGGTCGAAGGCCGTGTTCAGCCCCTGCATCCTCTTCCTTTCTCGGGCGTTGGCCGCCATCCGCCGCCGGGTGGCGGACTCGAATTTCTCTGGTGACTTGGAATCCGGCTCCGAGGATTCGGATCCGGAATCGCTGCAGCTGGGACTTGGACGGGACTTCATGATTCAAAGGCAAAACCAGTTCAAGTTCCTCGCTGGATTTTAAGCGTTTAGCTTCAGAAAGTGTGAGGAGTCGGAGCTGCTGCGGCTTTTATAGGGCGGAGGGGATGAACAGGTGGCAGCAGGTGGAGTCCCGACTCGGGGAAACACGGACCCACACCCACTCTCAGCACACACCCACACTAACAAACCCTAATGAAATTTTAATTATCACGGTCCGGCCGTGCATGGCTTCACTCGGAGCCATGTGTCACAAACACCAAAAGTCGACCATCTGGTAGCGCTGACGGCCCAAACAAACATGCAGAGAGGCTGCTGAACTGGACATTATGCAGTTTTACAAATTAATTCGGTAGCAATAATAATTTAATAATCACATCTATCTATTTTTTTTTCTTCCTGATTTGGAAAACTTTCGGAAAAGTTTAACGTTTTCTCTGCTCTAATCTGCGAGAATTACAGGAGAAGAACAAAGTCGTAGTAATATTACATATTTATTCTCGAAATATTACGACTTCTCATATTGTTACGACTTTATTCTTGTAATTTTAGTTTTCCTTTTCGCACTAACACTCCGTAGTAAATACTCAGTTACATTTACTTGAATAACTTTTTAAAAAGTACTTTAGAAGTAGTTTTACTATGACTTTTACTTGTATATATTGTAATTGTAAACTGCTGCTATTCTTATTTTAATGAAAATTCTGCGTACCTTGTCCAATGCTAGTAACTTAAATAAACATTTTAACCAAAAAATATAAACAATAGTCGTACACCTGCAGTTTATGTTAAAGTGAGACCTCTTGTTTATACACCAGCTTTGCAATTCTAATTGAGATTAATAAAATAAAGTACTATTAAGTACATTAGAACATTCTAATATACACATTATTTACTTCAAGTGTTAATTTTGTGTGAAGTGTAATGTTTTAAACTTATTTATTTTGCCTGAATTTTGTATTTATTTTTAATTTTAGTCTCTAAAATTCCGTTATTTGCACATAACTGTATATTTTTTCTAATTGAATACATCATTTTTTACTCTCACTCGAGTACTTCTTATGGTGATAATCTGAGATTAGCCTGAGGCAGCAGAAGTGTAAGTGAGGGATTTAACCGGCACATTATGAAAGGATTATTGCTTTTACACAATATGGACCAAGATGTTGTGAATGTTGCAGAAACTTAAAGCTGTTGGTTCAAATCCCTTCATGTTGCTTTGTTCACAGTTCTGGAGAAACATTAATGTGTCTGGTGCTGCTGGTGAACACATGATGCCAAATGAATAATTGATCTGTGAAGTGGTGCAAGAAGTAATACGTCTGTCTCTCTGTCTGTCGTTTCCATCTGCTGAAGCCTAAAGAGCAACTCACACTTAAACTGTTAGCATTTAGCATTTTAACGTTGCTGCTTCTTGACCTTTAGATAATTTAATTCACTGAAATAAATAAAAACACATTATATTCTAACATCAAAACTCAGTCATAAGTATTCATAAGTTAGAAAAAAAAGCATTTGCAATAAAGGGGTTGAAACGATTAATCTGCTTAATCCCGATTAATCAGTTATTGAAGTAATTGTAAAGTAATTTAGTAATCGATTAATCATTAACTAGAGTGTACACATGAAAAAAGGTCATCTAGTGGAAAAAAAACATACAATCAGAGCAGAAACAGAAATTTAACCAAAACTGTGCACAAATATTTACATTTTGCATTTAAGATAAAAAAGATTTGTTTTAAAAATATGTTTTAGTCAAAATGCCTTAAGTGGGAATTTTAGATTGACTTGGTTCAGGTTTATATGTTACAGGGCATGTTGTTGCATTTTAAGCAGTGAAATGTTTATTTTCTTTAAATTATTTCTTTATTTGCATCTTTTAAAGTAATTCTAATGTTAAAAAAGGCTTATATGTAAGGTTGAAACGATTAATCACAATGAATCAATTATTAAAATAATCGTCAGCTAATTAAGTAATCGATTGTTAATTAGAGAATAGAGACTTAAAAAAGCCACTTGGTGAAAAAACATATTCAGAGCAGCCAAAGCTGTAAAAAAATATACATTTTGCATTGAAATACAACAATTGAATTGAAAAAGGAATTTAATTTTGTTTACCTGCATTTTGCAATATATTTCTAATATTATATAAAAAAGACTGAAAAATTTGTGGAATGTGCCATTTTTAAAAATCTGATTATTTGTCAAAATAATCAACAGAATAATTGATTACTAAAATAATCATCAGTTTTAAAGTAAAGTAACATAAAATCAATGTTCAGCGCTCAATTATTCAAAATACTTTCAAAACTGCAAGAAATATCCACTAAATTAAGACAGGAAGATTATAAAAATTTGAAGTCATTTGACAAATAAGCGATCAGTGAAATATTTCCTTTTATTAAAATCAAACATATTCTCATCAGATTAAGCTGCAGAGGCAGGTTATGAATGATTAATCTCCCAGATTAATGCATGTTGCTGGTAGCAGGTCATGCACACACGCTGATGCTGTCTGGTCATTTCGGGATTGACCGGTTCGCTGTGCATTTGGGCATATAATCCCATCCACCAGTCGGTTCATTTATTACAGATTGAGTTTGCCAGCTGCTGCTCGTCCTGTCAGGCCTTTACGTGGCTCCGTACTCTCTGCCGTGATTGGCTGGTTTAGGCACTGATGGCTGAGTGATGCCATATGTCACAGCTGAGGAGAGAGCGGCCTGCCCTGACAGAAACACGTCTCCGTACGGAGGAGCTGAGATTAAGGACCGAAGCGTACGCTTCAGAGGAAGAGAAAGTGTTACCCAGGATTCACGGATTAAAGCTGGTTGGATTAAACCACAGAATAATTTTCTAACAAAACAGCAGAAACAAATGTATTTACTTTTTAGAACTTCAAGTCTCACTGAAAACATTTAGGTTTTAAAATCAGAATATAACTGCTACCATGATAAAACTACAGTAGTTATGATTGAAAATATAAAGCAGGAAGATGCAGCATGCCAAGTTATTGATTAAAACAGAAACATTTGAACACTGATTCAAAGCTCACAGGAGAAACGCCCAGTTAGCAAGTAGCAGCTGGTCAGATGGGGCTCTGACTCTAATTAGGTCATGTAAGGTGAATGTGATTTTATGCCTGTTTGAACTCCAATCCGCTCCAATTGGACTGATTAGTGATGCTTAATTGGCTTCTGAGTTTTCCCGTTTTTCATTGGAATCAGTTTGAGCCAATAGAGATAAATGATCAGAGGAAAACAGGCTTCTATTAGTGATGGATTTACATAAATATCTAAATAAGTCAATAAATAAATACATAAAAATTCAGGAATGTAGCCAGTAAGTTCTAGAAGGTAACTTTAAGGTTCCAGTAACATAAGTTTCTGAAAGTAACCGAAAGGTTTCAGGAAGATAATCCGCAAGTTTCAAAAAGTAACCTCAAAGTTTAATAAATACTAAAAAGTACCAGAAATAAACTTTAACATTCTAGGAACATAACCAGTATCTTCTAACATGTAACCTTAAAGTTTCTCAAACAGAACATGTAAGTTCCAGAAAGTAACATTGAGGTTACAGAAACATAACCAGTAAGTTTCAGAAAGTAACTCGTTTGTCATCCAACATGTTAATCTGTAAATAATATGGGATTACTGATATAAAATGAAATTCATTTTAGGGAATTTATTACAGACAAAAACTAATCGAACCTGGAAAATTTGAATCTGCAAACTGGATTTATTTCTACTATTTTGCAGAATAATTGAAGACGAAATCCGGAGCAGAATAAACATCCCAATGCTTTGCATAAATATAACTTTATTCTGAGATGGACAAAAGTATTTTACAGCAACTTTACATCAGGTGACCTTCTGTTCGACATCCGGACTTCATTTCATTAATCAAAGTCTGTTACCGCTGTCATAGAGCGGAAAAGGGAAATAAAATGTTTTTATTTGTAATACCAACTCACTTCTCCAAACTTCCAACTTTTACTGCGGATTTATTTCAATAGATACATTTCTGTCAATATGAAGCTCAATTAACTCAAAGAAAGAAAGATTTATAATAAAAGAAAACAATTTCAATGGATCAACAACAAGCTAGACATGAATCAGCAGGAGTTTGTCCATAAGCCGCAGGTATGCGTGAAAATTAAAAATACGGAGCTTTAATGTGAACTAAGAAATCAAACAATTTTGTTGAATGAATAAATAAATATTTCAATACAGCAGAGAAAAGGAAAAATTACAGACACTTTTCAGACACTTTGTTGTTTTTATTTAGGACATGAAATTCATGCCAAACTTTGCTATAAAAACAAGTAAAGTTTGGCATAAGCAATTAAATTTCTCCAGATTTCATTAGAAATAACAAAATAGAAAAATCACTTGTGGCGATCTTTACTTGCTTTTACTACAAAGAGAATATAGATGCAATCTGAATTTGAAAAACATTCTGGATGACTTTTGGACCTTTTGGCTTTCCATAAATTGTAGTAGATTCTGCTTTCTATGAGAGATGATGCTTTCCTGGATATTTTACGCTAGGAAATCAAAAATATTTTCAGAGATTTACATCTTCCTGAGCCCATTTTAAACCCTTTGCATCCAGGTAAGCAAGGTAAATAAATACTAAACAATAAACTTCACTTAATCCAAGTTATTCACCTTAATTTGTGGGAGAAAAATACTTATTTATTTCTAAATTTTTGATTTTCATTTTTTATATATAAATAAAAGTGATGCATTTATAACAAATTTTCCAGTGATTTTTATTTTATTATATTATATTCCACACAACAAAGTTTCCAGTGAATATAAACATTATGTGTTAAAACACAATTTTAAATACATTTGCAAAAATCTAAATTCTTTTTCCTAATCATCATAATAATGTTTTTATGTGCAGAATTTTGAGGACAGAGATTAATTAATAAAATTTGGAATTAAAAGGTGGAAAAACCAAAGCACTGGGAATACCTTTAGTAAGTGCTGGGGAACAAAAACCAATCCTGTTAGTTTAACCGTGTAACTTTCTGAATATTTTAGATTTAAAATGACTTTACAAACCACAGTTTTACTTCTACACATACATTTCACTCATCACAGCAGAAGTTTCTGTCTCTGCATTAATGGACTCAGTGGAAACTGTCTGAGCACCAACAGACGCCAACATCTTCAGTCTGTTCTCTGCTTTTTGGGTTTCAGCCAATCAGCAACAAGGAAAATATGTTATTGGCAGCCAGGAGCGTTTCATTCGGCGCCGTATTAAAAAAGGATGAGTACATTTCCACCAAAACATTCTGAACTTTTGAGATTAATCTCTGAAATCTTCTACGAAAAAAACATGAAAATATTTTAGCTTGAATAGTCAGGAATTTGCAAGAAAAAAGCTCAGAAAGTTTTAGTTTATTCTCATAAATTTTCTAGAAAAGAATAAATATATTTCTGAGTTTGAAAAGTTGAAAATTTACTCGAAAACCCCCCCAGAAATTTTGAGATTACTCAGAATGTTTTATTTTTTGGCTTTTGGAAATTTTTAGAGTTTGAAAAGTTGAAAAATTTTAACTTTTGAAACTGAGAAATTTCTATTTTTCTTCTAGAAAATTTAAGATTTTTCCTCGTATATTTTCGAGTTTTGGAGCTCAGAAATTTTAAAGTTTTTTTTCAAAAAAAAGTCTGAGGTCAATCACAAAATTTCAGATTTTTTAAGCCAAAATTAACTTCTCTCTTTGGTTTTGTTTAGAATGCATTTTTTTCTTTTGCACTTTTCATTTATTCTTTCTGAAAAAAGGGCATATTTTCAGGGAATAATCTGTTGTTACTTCCCACAAAAAAATCTGTGACTAGTTGAGTTCTTGCTGTATTTTAATGTCTAATTTTGGAGAAACAAAAATCGACTTAAAAGGATCTGAAAAGTGTCTTTTTGCTGATATTCTCAGCTACAGGTGAACGTTAGCAGGCAACCGGCACAAGCAGCTCAGGTAAATAGGCGGCAAAAGAACCACTGATGGAACAGAACCAACAGTTAAGAGCGGAGACCAGCAGCGTTAAGCATTCATCGCGTCTTCACAGATTATAAGGTAAAAATTATGTGAATCAAACCTAAAAGAGAAAAACGTCTCAAGTGGCTCATGAGACTTTGCTAAGACTGCGTATGTTTTTTTTTTCTGCATGTAAAACTTTGTTCATATGTCTTTGAGTAAATAGGAATGGTGAAAAACTCTACAGCTGCGTTTCCATTTACCTTGACATTGTGCAAATTGGAATTATAGAAATAAGTTCGCTCAATGGAAACACACCAATTAAAAAAAAATGCTTTTTGATTAAAAAAAATGTTTTGCGCTTGGATGAAGTTTTTTCAGCTGAATCAAAATTTGTAAAACACTTTTTTTGGTAAATCACATAAATCACAAGTCAATTTAGTCTTAATTCTTTTGGCAAAAATTTATGTTCATAAATGTACATTTCTTAATGAAGCACCATATTTTCTCCATTTTTTAAGAAATGAAGAAAAATGTAATGCATGTATTTATACATACAGTACATTTGTATATATGTGATTTTTCTGTGTACTTTGTTGTGTGTTTGACATTTAAGTAAAATAAAGATTCACAATGGCGATGCAAACTTATTTACATGATTTTAGCTGCATTTCTTACTTAAAGAGGCAGTGTTACGTAAAATCGTGTTTTTTGAGCGTTACATCGTGTTATAATGTTATTACTGCATCTAAAACAAAGCTGGAGTGTTGCCGTGATTCTTTCATGCATGTTTGAGAAATCATTTAATCTCCATGGCAACCTTTCAGCTGCAGATTGGCTGGGTGGACGTAGCCCCGCCTTCGAGACGCAGCTCCTCCCCCACTCAGCTCCTTCAGACTAGCCAGCAGTAATTAGCAAACACCTGGTGGAACATTAAAGGGTTGCTAAATGTTGTTAAAGGGTAAATAGGGGAGTCATGTTGGGATGAATTCCTGAAGGCAAAGTTTCAGAAAGAGCAGGAGATTTTAAAAGAGACAGAGGCCCAATTTCAATGCGTTAAAATACAAAGTAAAAGTTATATTTGATATATTCAGCATTTTTATAATAACTGAAGGTAAGATAGTTACTTGATTGTGCTAGAAAATGGCGTTATGTGAGAGGAAAACATAATACTGCCCCTTTAATGGAGACGCCTCAATTACAAAATCATGTTTTCTTTTTTTTACTTTAGCGGAACATCAAATATGCATTTTCTGCATATTTGTAATGGAAACGCAGCTTTTCAGTGCTGATTGCTGCTGTAATCTGAATGCAACACTTCAAAAATGTACCACACAAAATCTGCTCTGTTGGCGTTTTTCCCCGTTAGCCTTGTCGTGTTTGGACCTGGCGGTCACAGAACACGGCGGACGGATCCGTCACAGCTCGTCGCTCTCCAGGGTGGCCTCCGGAGGCGAGCTGGCGAACAGGAAGGGGCTGGTGTCTGACGTGGAAAAGGCCGACTTAATGTCAAGCCCCTGGCCTGTCAGAGCGGCGTAGCAGCTGCTCGCTCGTGGAGCTTTCCTCATTGGTGCTGGGATACTCTGATGCCACTGTGCTGAAGACGCAGCAGCAAGCTGGAGTTACTACACAGTTACAGAGCGGATATCTTCAGAAACCTGACAGCTGTGCAGAGTATTTACCATAGATATCAAGTCTGCAGGTGCAAGATACAACTCCAGCATCGTTTTTAGCTGACACAGTGTACCAGCCAGCATCGTCTTTTGTTGTTGGATGAATAAGAAGGCAGACATATCCTGTGGAGTCCTGCGTCATGCTGAAATAATAATAAAGAGTTCAGACTTATTTCCACCAGCAGATAATTTAATAATTCAGCAAAATGTTTCACAAGAACGAGGCACAGAAGTTAACAGGGATTACATCTTTTCAAAAAAAAAAAAAAAAGAAAAACATTAGCCACTGGAAAATTCAGGATGGAAACATTCAGAATGTGACCTTGCACTAAATGTTCCAATATTTATCACAGATTAATACTTTTGGTGTCAAATTGTACATAGTTGGACTCAAAGAAATTATACTTACTTTTTTATATTTTCTTGGTTTTAGGTTTCATAATTCAAAATGGCTGCCATAGTTATAGTTTACCTTACATTAGCAGTCACTATTAGCCAGCTAACTACATAACTAAGACCACTAACTACTAATTTGCTAAACAACTTTAGCTCTGCTAATACCAAACAGTTAAAAACATAAAAAAAACTATCAGTGGCTAACACTAAACGCATTAAAATGAGTGGAAGCTAATGCTAAACACACAAAACAATTAGCAAAAGCTATTGCTAAACCACTGCATTCAGAAGCTAATGCTAAATTGTTTAACACATAAAACAATTAGCAGAGGCTAACATTAAACACATTAAAGGTTAGACGAAAGTAAAACTAAACAGCTAAACACAAAACATTAGTCAAAGCTAACAGAACCACTAAATGTTAAAAAATTAACAGAGGCAAGCACTAAACACTTTAATAAATTAGCATAAGCTAATGCTAAACTACAAAACCAAAAAAACAGTGGAAGCTAATGCTAAACATACAAAGAAATTAGCTAAAGTTAACGACTAAGCTCACTGTATAACATGTCTCAACTTCTAGTCATTTTTAGGACAAACTTAATGTTTAGATTGTAAAAAAAATCCCTTAGATTAATTCCTCCATGGTAAGAAAATGATAATATTCTGACCAGTAAATATTCACAGTCCTTCATTTTTTTTATGTTACAAACCATTTAAATCTGATTTAGTATAATTTTCTTAGAAATAAAAAGAAAAAGTACTAACCTGATTCTGCTCTTCGTTTTTGAAATGGTTTCATTGTCTTTCTTCCAGAAGATGGCCGGAGGCGGCATTCCCGCCACGCGGCACTCCAGCCTCACCGGCGCCCCCTCAGGAATACCCATGTTCTGCAGCTTCTCCACAAACTGCGGCGGGTGCTTCGTTTCTTTCTCTAAGCAGGGAGATCACATTTATTTTACTTCTTTTATGGCAAAAAAAAAAATATTTACTGTAATTACAAGCTGTGTTTCTATTTCAAATGTGCACAAAACTGTTGATATTCCGCTAATGTTGGGAAAAAATTATAACTTCGCAATTGCGTTGTTTCCATTAAATAAGAAATGCATTCAAAATCACACATAAATACAATAGTTCTCGCAAAAAGCCATTAAAAAACATCATCTTCCTACTTCCTGTCATCTTCTTTGTCGTTTCCGGCAGTGGTAACATCCGGTTGTTGATCATGTGACTTGCGTGATGCGAAAACATGTTTTCATTGCAGTTTTGTGAAATAAATTAATTTCAATACGACCAAGTAGTGCCAAAAATTTCTATATATTTTTTTTAAATTGGCATGCTTCTATTAAGCAAATTTATTTTCATAATGTCCAATTATCTGGTGAATGGAAACTCAGCTCATGAATGTTTAGGTAGTGACACCTCACCCACGACTTTCAGCTCCAGGCTGAAGGAGCTCTGTCCCGCCTTGTTGCTCGCGATACACGTATACGTTCCCGCATCGTTCTGCGTCAGCGGGTCGATGACCAGGGAATGGACGCCGTTCTCACGCACCAGCATCTTGTGGTTGAGGTCTGGGTAGATGGGCCTCCCGTTAACCAGCCACATCAGCTCAGGGCTGGGGAGCCCACTGACCTGGAGATGACACACCAAAGGTAAGGCGGAGCTAAAAGAAGAGCAAAACGCTCATGTTCTCTGTGTTTTTAACGGCCCGTACTTTGCAGTCGAGTCGGCAGAGTCGGCCCTCGTGAGCCATCATGTCTCCGGGGGCCTGGAGGAAGTGAGGTCGGAAGAAACGCTCCTGGGTTTGTTCACCTTCCACTTCCTGGATGCGAGTGCGAACCCTGGCATCATCATCAGCAAGGCATGTTACAGAACATTTCTGTCATTTTATCAGGTTAAAACAGCAGCAAAATTACAGCATGCAACATTTACTTGAAAGGTGACCTAATATGCTTCCTTGACCAGGTTAGGATGGGTCGATGAGCTACACAAAACATTTTCATCACATTTTATGCACACAATCATTTCTAGATAATGAGATTTTAGCTGTTTTATGGACTCTTGTCACTTTAAAACCAAAAAAACCTGCTGCTGGCCGCACCCCTAACTCAATGTGTACATTCATGAAAACAGCCGCAACCAGATGCGCAATTATACAACCATGAGGCTTTGAAAAGCATAAGTGGAGCCTCCTGCACAACTATCAAGAATACAGCAAGTGGTTTCTGGATGGCAAGTCAACAACAAAACACTCGTCTTCTCTAAAATGTGACATAACTGTTCAGACTGCAGACGCTTTGCAAACAATCAGATAAGCATCTGATTATCTGATGCTTATCAGTGGAAGGTAACATCCAACTTACATGTGTAAGTTGGATGTTTTTAGGCGGTAAGAAGATCTGAATTGATCTGTTTAGACTATGGTGAAAAAGTTGGATATGAGTCGCATCTGCCTGCTTTTCAAACCTATGGAACTGGGCTGTGATCAGAGGAGATTAATGTTAAACGTTTAACGGGGCAGTGTTATGTAAAATAGACTTTTTTAAATTCATGTATGATTGAGAAATTCTTTAATCTCCATGGCAACCATTCAGCTTTTCAAAACCCCAGGATGGACCTGGCTCAGCCCTCAAGGCAGAGCTCCTCCCCCTCTTAGCTCCTTCAGACTAGCCAGCAGCAATTAGCAAACACCTTGTGGCGCTGCTGAGCTCATTATAGGAGCTGCTTCTGAGTTAAACGCTGGTAAAAACGTTGATAAAGGGATAAAAGAGGAGAAATGTGGTGATGACTTCCTGAAGGCGGAGTTTCAGAAAGAGACATTTTTAAAGAGACAGAGGCCCAATTTTAAGGCATTAAATTACAATGCCAAATTTCTTTTAAATCAAATTTTAACTATATGGGATTTTTATAAAAAGTTGATTGTGACACAAAATGCTGCCATAGGAAGTGATTTGGACATCCACTACATCAGACTGACGTTAGTCCAGGAACAGGAAGGAACTGCTTGTTCCTCACACTCCATTTGTCAGATCGCATCTGTCTAAGGTCTGCTCACCTCTGAGACTGGACAGGCGTCAGCCGGCTTCGCGGCGGTCCAGACTGGATGATCAAATGTCCCGAGCAGCTGATTCGTCCCTGGAGATCACCAAACAGCAAATCCAAAATCAGCCAGAGTCTCCAGCAGGACGGTGTTGACAGAAAGGCCCAATACTCGCTCTGCACCTTGCAGCCCTCTACGAAGCGCACACTCAGTCGAAGTGAACATAAGGCTTCGAGTGTACGCCTCATTCCAAAACGGCAGAACTGGGCATTAAAAACGACAACTACAAGAAGCAATTGACTTTAAATGTACAGTACACGTAATTTAGCTTTCCAAAGCCTTTACAGCAGATATTTGGCTGTTTGCTATGACTTGTTGAACATGGAGAAAAATTCACACAGGTACAGTAGAGCAAAACAAAAACTATTTCAATACTTTACCTTTGGAAAAAGATTTTTTTTGTGACAGACAGCTTCCTTGCTGAACATTGCCATATTTTCAAGATGGAAACTTTTTATCATATGATGATTTAGTCAAAAAATACAAATTAAAATTCAATTTAACATCCTTAAAGGCAATTCCTCCTACTATGACTCAGCTACTTAAAGGTATGATTAGATATCCAAGTAAGAGTAGAACCACTTCAACATGTTTTTACTCAAGTACAAGGAAAAAACTATTTGGTAAAAAGTATATTCAAGTACTGAGTAACTAATCAAATTATCAATCATTTAATATTTAAAAATTATTTAATCAGATAAACCAAATATAAAGTTAAGAGAATCAAATGACGATAATTCATATAAGTAACAAAAAATAACAAAATCAGGAAAAAAATTTTTTTTTCCAAATCAGTTTCTTTCAATAAAAAAACTGATGAAACTTTAACAAAAACTACAGGTGTGCATCTCTGTCTGGTGAATTTTTGGTTAAAACATGTTTGTTTTTCATTCAGTGGGTAGAAAATCAGAAATTTTACTCAAGTAAAAGTAGAAATGCTTCATAATAAAACTACTCAAGTAAACTTAAAAAGTACAGCGCAGTAAAAATACTCCTACAAGTACATTTTTACACAAAAGTAACTCAAGTAAATGTAATTACAGCCAACTCTGCTCGCCGGTTGCCTAGCAACAACTTGTTGGGTAACAAGCAGTTTCAAGTTCCCCCTACCTTTGGTTGCCTAGCAACAGCAGCAGATTAAGGTTTTGCCTCATAACTGCTTAAAAGTACAAAACTTTATGCAGTGAAAACTGTGAATAAAACCAGAAATGTCATGTCAGCAGTTTGGGAGTATTTCAGATAAACATACTAATTATCGACATCGGCCGAGATGAAACGCTTATACACAAGTTTTTCAGGCAAAGCATGAACGCAACCAGGCCGGAAGTGCGAGTTTTGGGAGCGGGCCAGGAGAGGAAGGATGAAAGTGAACCTGTGGGTTGGCGGCCATGACGGTGTAGTTCCCGTCGTCGTCGGCGACGGTGGACTCGATGTGCAGGCAGCAGGTCCCGTCGCCTTCCCTCAGCTTCTGGTACTGGGTGTTCTTCTTCAGGATCTGCTTGCCGTCCTTGAACCAGTAGACCTGATCAGGACCAAAGATGTGAGCGACTGAGTGAAAAGAACGACGGCGGACAGTCAGAACCGGGCCGGGTTTCACCTTTGGAGGCGGGACGCCCAGAACTTTACAGGTGAAGGTGACGGGAACGCCTTCCATCGCCTTGTAGTTCTTCAGCTTCTTGTCGAAAACCGGGGCGATGCATTTCCCAGTCGGGATGTCGTCGTGCTGAACCTCGTCGTCCGACTCCTCCACCGGCGTTCGCTCCAAGCGAAACTCAATTTCGCTCATTAACCGCTGCTCGAAGTTGGACACTTTGTACTCCTGGAGAAAGAAAAGCAACAACGTCCGAGTGATCAGGCAGTCGGGTTAGAGCGAAGTTTCCATATTTTCATCAAATCTGCCTGGAAAACTGACGACTGCAGCCACATGCAAACACGTTTACATCCAAAACATGTGCAGGAATCATCAGGCATCCAAACTTATTCCTCACATAAAGTCAGATGTACCTTTAACACAAATTTATAATTTATTAAATCCTGTTTGCTGTTACGGTTTAGAAATTGGTGCAGCTTTTACAAAAAATGTTGAACTTTCATGCAGAGAAGTTTGACTGTCTGTCCCATTTGACTGAGTACCAGGACCAGGCTAAGAAAAAAGATAAATTACGAGAATAAAGCTGTATGAGAATCAAGTCATGCGACAAAAAGGTCGTTTTACGAGAATAAAGTCATAATAATGTGAGAAAAAGGCGCAGTTATGAGAAAAAAGTTGTAATAAAACAAGAAAGTCATAATATTACCCGCATGAACTTATAATAATAAGAGAATAAAGTCGTACACAGAAAAAGTGACGAGAAGTCATAGTTATACGAGATTAGACGAGTTGTAATAATCTGGTAGAAAGTGTCGTAACATTCCAAAATAAACTCGTAATATTACCAGAATTAAATCATAATATTATCCGGATAAACTCATGTTATGAGAATAAAGTTATAAGATAAAAAAATTCATCTTACGAGCGTAAAGTCGTAAAAATACAAGCAAAAGTCATAACATATAGGAATAAAGTCATGTGACAAAAAAAAAAACGACAAAAATGTCAACATTTTACCAGGATGAAAAAAAAAATTAAATGAGGAATGTTAAGAATCAGTTTTACAAATAGGAGGTATTTAATCTTTTAACACATCAGCATCAGATTATCATCAGTAGCACGACTTTGAAACAATTATTAAACTTTTTCCTCGTACTCTTACGGCTTTCTTTTGGTAATATTACGTCTTTATTGTACTAGTATGATTTTATTCTCAAAATAAAAAATCTTAGTCTGGCATTAATTTAGATGGTGGAAAACCTGAACTGTCAAACCAAACAGTTCAGGGTAAAACAGAGAAATAATCGCCAAGTTTCTTTTTATCCTTCAGACCCCAAATAAAACTACAAATTAGTTGTATGGATCTCAAGCCCTTCATGGGAAACTAATCAAGATAAAAATTGTTGAAAAGCTTCAAGAGGAAAGTTGAGATGTAGATTTAATAGGAAGCTGAAAATTTAAGGAATTTTCACTATGAGTTTTGACTGAATTATTCGTGCATGTTATACATTAGTCAACAGAAGCTTAAATGCTGGATTAGCGATATTAATTAAAATGATTATTTGTAAAAAAGAGCAGAATAATGAGTGCGTATTTTGAAAGTTTCTGGTCTGAGACGGTAACTCATTCAGCCTGGAGCAAAGCAGAGCCGAGGAAGATCCTTGTACCTCATCATAGTTAATGACAGTAGCAGCATTGTTTGGTCCAAGGAGTCTGCTCGCTGTTTTCCCCTTAACACTCAGCTTCTACGAGAGGACAGGGATGGATGAACACCAACGACACACAAATGTACAAACATCCTGCACTGGCCTGTCGCAATAAGAAATCAATACATAGCTCCCACAGGTCTGAACTGGAAGTGATCAGCGCCATATTGGTAGGCAAATGCATAGCGGATTCATGGCTTCGAGACAAAAAAAAAAGAAAATACCAATATGTGTGTGAGAGAAAGATACCCATACTTCCCAAACTATAAGGCGTACTTAAAATCCTTTAATTTTATCAAACAATGAAAGTGAACCTTGTAATTCGGAACGTTTTATATATTGTTCTGGAGTAAAACAACCCCTTCTTGTAAATTAATATGATCAATTCTGGTTGTGCTTACTGACCGATTGGAGCGATTTTGTGCTCTGTCAAAATGTTTTAGTTACATTACGGCTACCGTAGTCCGGAGCGCCGCGGAGTAATACATGCTGCGCTTTGACTGGCTTATCAGACTGTTTTGTTTCGCCTTATAGTCCGGTGCGCTTTATGTATGAAAACAGATCTAAAATAGAGCATTGTTAACAGTGCGCCGAAAAATACCGTACATGAACAAAATGGCTGCTGTCGGGATCGACCCGTATGAGACGGTGAAGGAAAATGTGTCAGACGATGTGGACAAAGCTGCCTCCGATTACCTACTACGATACGGCTAACTAGCTAGTGAACACGAAGAGTACCTACTCCGAAGTGGAGCTTCGAGGACTGAACAATCAACGTTTAAAATGATTTGTAAATAACTTACGAACGCCTCATGTGAATGACGAGGTTCTGGTGCCTGACAGAGTAAGTACGTAACAAACACGTAGCATACATGTCCGTCTAAGCTAGCAGATACAAGAAAAATTAGCTAAGCTAATTTTGCTAGTTCGGCTGTAAGCACGACAGTAAATAAGTTAGTATTACACAGAGGAGGACAGAGTACTAGTTGTAATAGTTGTAATGTACTTATGTTGTTTATAAGTTAGACAGGAACGAGGCTGGAGCTAGCTCTAAGTTTATGGCCTTTTCACTGTTGTCATAGCAACTGTCTGCCAAGATGGTTCAGTTCACCGAAGCGTGACGTAACATGAGAGCTGCATGATAAATTAAAACAAGCTCAGTAGTTTCTATTTGCATGATTTATCATTTTTTGTCAAAAACTGGATGGTAAAAGTCTTCAGTCTGGTGCTTTGGTCTCAACTAGACGTTTTTTGTAAGAGACTTCATAATTCATCTTATTTGTTGTTTTGTTTATTTTGAATATTTAAAATGTCTTCCAGTTCCAGTGTTAAATATTCATTAGAATTATTACAATTTTATTACTTGAAAATAGTCTCAAAACCACAATATTATCGTTTATCGCAATAACTTCAGGGAGAATTTATCATCCAGCAAAATTTATTATTGTGACAGGCCTAATCCTACAAGCTGAGAAAAAAAACCACCACACACACAAGCTGCAGGTTTGAGCGTGCAAACTGTGTGTTGTTACTCTGTGAAAGACATGGATGATGTTGGCTGCATGGAGGAGGATTATTAGGTGTGGGAATTAGTCTGAATCCATGTTTGTCCAAACATGAGGGGAGAATGCATACATGCAGAATCCTTTTACACCTGTTCACACACCTGGTGGAGACGTGTAAAACAACCCCATGTAGAGAAATACTTTGTTTTACATGAAAAGCTGTGTCAGTTTTTACTCTTTTTCCATATTATCTGATAAGTTTGGAGGAGAACAGAAGTTGTAACGTTTGTTTTCTGTTCTGTGGTTTTCTTTCACCGAGTTAAACTTTAAAAATAACTGAGCAGTTGGTTGCACAGAAAGGTTTCAGATTTCAGACGATACCTGCTGATGTGCAAACTGAGGAGCATCGCTTTTTAACCGAAGTGTCTTCTCCATGTCCTGGAGGAGAAGCTCTTTGCTCTCGCGGATGTTTTCAGCTGACGGCAGGCGAGTCTTGGGAGTTTTCTTTTTGACCCTGCAGAGGATGGAGATGTAATGAAAGTAAAAATCACATTTATTCTCGCTTTCTATAAAAACAAAAATCAAGATTCTATTTTTAAGCCATGTCAATCAGCGCTAGCTCATAGCAACGTTTGTTGATTGTAGCACTGCTAGCTTGTAGCAATACTAGCGTTTATCAGAAGGAACTAGGGCTGCAACTGATGTAATCAGTTAAACGTTCAATGATTCTGACAATTAATTGGGTAAAAAATTGCACATTCTACATTGTCATTAAACCACTGAAGCCCTTTCTATACATTAAAAATAGATCAAAAGGTTTTGGCTCAAACATATTTACAGACAAATGTGTTTTTATCTTAAATGCAAAATATATTTTTGTACAATTTTAGATTAATTACTGCTCTGAATATATATTATTTTTCACAAAGTTGATTTTTTTAAACGATTAATCAATGACAATTATTTTTAAAAAATCGATTAATCACGATTAATCACGATTAATTGTTTGCGCCGCAGAGGGAACTCACCCTGACGGAGCTCCTTTGGGAAGCCCCATGGAGTTGGTGGGCTGACTCGGGCTCAGTGACGGCAGGACGGAGCTCAGGAAGGCCACCGGGTTCTGGATGGGGCTGGGCGAGGAGCTGCTGGAGGTCGGGGAGGATGCCTGCGGCGGCGACTGGGCCCGTAAGCCCAGACCGCTGCTCAGGAACGTGGGAGACGACAACAGGGATGGAGGGCTGGTGGGCGACTTGAGAACCCTGGTGGGGGAGAACCTGAGCGGCGGGGAGAACGGCGGTGGGGTTGGGGAGCTGGCCGCGGACGAATTGAGCTCGGCGGCCAGCTCCTGCAGCAGCGGAACCGGCGATTCTGTCGGAGACGGACTCCTGATGGGCGACAGGGTCTGAGCAGCGATGAACTCCCTGGGCCGGGTGTAGCTGAAGGACACGGCGGTCAGGTTCATCAGGGAGGCGTGGGTGCTCCGGAGCTGAGGAGTCGGGGACGTGATCTGCAGAACGGATGAATCTGGTGGAGTGGCGCTGAGCTTCGGGGAACTGAACTGGGCCTTGGGTCCGGCTCTGCTCAAAGCTGCGGGGGAAAGGTTCAGATGGGAGGCGTGGATGGTGTTGGTTGGACTGGTCACCAGGGGGGATATGTTGAGGTGAGGAGCAGCAGGAGGAGTCCAGGAGGCGGCGCTGAGGGCTGGGGCGGAGCTGAACGAAGGAGTTGGAGGTTTGGTGGCGCTCAGTGGAGGAATCTGAGGTTCACGGTGCATTCTGGGAGACCACAGAGGACCTTCAGAGGGACTTTGGACCTCAGAGGGGAGCTGGGTCTGGAATGGGTGGTGGGGCCGGTGATGGGTGTGGGGTTTGGTCTGAGGTTCGCTCTCCTGCTGCTGCTCCAGGAGGACCTGATTGTGCAGAAGCTGAAGCTGAGCCGGGTCCCTGTTGATGGAAACGAACGCGAGCGACACAAGTCTTAAATCTGTCGGGACATAAACCGACAGAGAGCAAAACAATGTCCTGCTCAGAAAAATACATTTTAATATATTTTACATGTAATATCTGAACGGTTTGACTTGAATTTGCTTTCAGCTTCCATCTGAGTCGATTCTAAACTAAGGCTGTTTTCAGTAGACTCAGTCTGATTGGGGACCATTAGTTGCAACATTTGTTAAATTTTCAGCTGTTGTGGTTCTCTTTCACGCTGCACTGAGTCAAACAAGCCAAACTAATTGAAAAACCTGTTCCCCTCCTTGTCTGTAGGGGCGCTGCACCAAGAACCACTTAAAGAAACGACAGAAAAACCTTCGAAGAAGATATGTCACAAAAAATAAACAAAAATGGAGTGGCATCAGATTCTATCGTTTGTAGGATTTCTCTTGTGTCTTTGGTAAAAAAAACAACAAAAAAACACATTAGCAATTTCTCCTGCTAGCGCTAAACCAGGTAGTTTGTTTTGTTTGTATTTACCCAGAATGCCCTGCACTGTAGTCCACTTCCTGCTTTGGAGCATTCTCCAGTCGGCCTGCAAGCCACCCCAAAGCAGGAAGAGGACTGTTGTGCAGGGCATTCTGGGTAAATACAAACAAAACAAACTACCTAGTTTAGCGCTAGCAGGAGAAATGGCTTGTGGTATTTTACCAAAGAAAACAGAGAGAAATCCTACAACCACTGAAATCTGATGCTACTTCTTGTGAAAAAGGAAACTGTGTTCAGTGTCTTGAGAGATTTTCATGGTGGGTCCTTCAGTAATTCTTGTTGCAGCGCCCCCACAGGCGAGGAGGGGAACAGGTTTTTAAAATTACTTTGTTTCGTTTTACATAGTGCAGTGAGAATAAACTGCAGCAGCTGAAAAGGTCACAAATGTTGCAACTTTGACCTCCAATAGAACCGAATCTACCAATTTATCAGGTGTGAAAACACTCTAGGCTATGATTGACCAGAAAAACGTACCAGTTCTTCAACTTTTAAGCTACGTTCACACAGCAGATTGATTCTCTATTCCATTTTTTTTGCTGAAATCTGATTTAAAAATTTTTTTTTTGCATGGCCGTTCAGGGCTACTAATTAAGTGTGACTGCAATCAGACTTTTGTGTGAACGGTTTGCAACCCCAATGCAACCCGTACGGGCAGAAGAAAAATGTAAACATCACACAGAAGTGAACTATTTATGGAAATAGTTCACTTCTGTGTCGGTAATAACTGACGCCATTGTTGACTGGATGAATTTTTAAAGTTCCTTCAGCAATGGGAGACGACAGTATTGTTACAATATTATATCAACACAAAGGAAGCAATAAAGCCAGCTGAACAGACATGTTCGAGTTTCACTTGGGTTGCTAGGTAACGGGCTGGGCTCTGCTGGGTTGCTAGGTAACGGTGTTGTGTCCAAATGCGACTTCACAATCTGGAGGATTTTGAAACTGCTCATTTTCCAGACACCAAAGAACATTAACTTTTTGCCAATAAATAGTTGGGTGTTTTGTTTTTAAGCGCTTTGACAGTTTTTAAAAGCGGTTGAGACCCAAATGGAAGTACAAAAACATGCAAAATGTGAATTTTCTCTTTAAATTAAAAACAGATGGACTTTGTTTACTGTTTAGGAGATTTCTAAACTGGTTTCACTGGATTTAGAAGCCTCAGAATAAGAAACAAATTTAAATTAGTGTTGCTGTTTCTAATGAAAACAATAATTTACAGTAAACTTTGTGACAGACTGTGTAGAAAGCTTGATGGGGGATGAATACCTTTGCAGAGCTCGTTGTGTTTTATGTGCAGCTGAGTGGGGCATGCATGAGGAAAACCGTGCTGTCCTTTTATGGAATAAAAACAAGTGGCTCACAAACAGCACCATCTCTTCTCCAAACAAATTTACCTTTCAGTGTTAGCAGCTTTCAGCTTATTTAACGTAAATTATTGCATTTCTGCAAAACAGTGAACTATAATTTCAAACTGAAATCTTAAACAACCAATAAAAGGCAAATACAAATAAAAAAAGCAAACTTACAAATAAAAAACGCCATCCTTTGTTTTAGAAAGCCTGAAGATCCACATTTTCACGTCTGCATGTGAGTTTAATAACTGAAATGTTTGCAGCTGATGTCTGAGTGAAAGCAGGATGAAGCGTGCCGCCTCCTCTGCAGCGTTGACACATCCCTCTGCATAACTCACACAACTCTCAGCTACGGTGGCAAACAAATGGTCGACTAATGGTTTATTAGATTAAATTTAGTTCATATCGATTAACTAATACCCGCTGAGACCTTCTTCTAGTGTTGCAGTTTGGCTGCCATCCAGCAGAGGGCGCTGCTGGTCATCTTGAAGCAGAATTTGTTTATGCAGATAACAAAGATGGCAGACAGTCGAGCTGCATGAAGAAGCTAAACTTGATGTGCTAGGAGGTGAAGATGTGTCGACAGAAACGCGGCGGATTTAACGGAGAAAAATCGCAACATGATGAAAAAACATGGCGCCAAAACGCACAGTTGTTTTTGAGGGCTGTGGTGAGTTAATGCAAGTTTTAACTTTCCTTCTAGAGTAACAGACAGTACTTCTGTATGAATATCTGTTTATGGGGAATTAAGAGTTTAACATGGTTTGTTCTTTTAAAATCTCCTTAGTAACTTAAAAAGGCTGCTGATTTGGTATGTCTTACTATTAATTGATTTGAGTTGGGAAGTTTTGTTTTCTATTTATAATTTATGGTAATTTACTACCAATTTTATTATTTTTTCATTAAACTTAAATTTTATTTTTGTTTTCTCATATATCTGCTTATGATGTTGACATTATTGTGTAGCAGCTGAATTGTTGTAAATGTGCTACATAAATAAACGTTGACTTGATAATTAGGTCTACGTTTAATAACGTGAGAAAACCACAATTTTCTGTTTATTTTTTTTCTGACACAAAAAATTGTTAAAATATAATGTTCTTTTTTAAAATTTCATCTTATTATAAAAAATTTAGCCCATCATGTTATGGACAGACGGTTATGGACAGTTTTCTCTTTATGTAAGAGAAAACTTAAGTTTTTAAGAAAATGGCCGCCTATAAATTAGCTGATCAATCAGCTTTATTAATCGATATAACCTATATATATCCTGGCTCTACTTACAGTTTGGGCTTGGCCAGCACCGGCGGCGGCTCTTTGCCGGACAATGCCAGACTGAGGTCTTCGTCGTAGTCGCCTTGTTCTTCGTCCTCCTCATCCTCGGGGAGTTTGAAGTGGACGCGCAGGCCGACCCTCGCGCCGGACCGGGAGTCTCTGTGGTTCGTCAGGGTTCCTGTTTTCAGGCAGGAGTTAGGCGGAGGGTCAGGCAGGGGAACCACGCCGCTGCCGCCATTTGGCCGGTTTGGGGCTGCCTTGGCATTTCTATCTGACGGTCTGGACGCTTTCTGCTCAGATGTATTCGCCGCCGCAGGAGAAACGGTGAAAGGACTTTGACTGGAGAAAATCTGCCTGGGGTTCTGGAGGTCGACGCGTGGACCGCTGGACCCCGAGACGCTGTCCAAGTTCAGGACGGAGGGCTCCAGACGGAGGGTGCTGGTGTTTAACGGGTCGAGGCGTAACGTGCTGGAAACCAGCGGCTCGAGGCGGATGCTGCTGCTCACCGTGACCTCTGGCTGGGAGGTCACAGCCGGAGCCGACGGGGTGAAGCTCTGGCCTCGGCGGGACTCTGTCAGTAACCCACTGAAAGGCCTCGCATGGCTGCTGGTGCTGCTGTTAGCTGAGAAAAAACAAATAAATTTACCCAAAAATACTATAGGGTTCAAACGATTAATCACAATTAATCGATTATTAAAATGGTCGCCTAATTTTGTAATCGATTAATTGTTAATTGGAGAATACAGATTTTTACAAAGGGCACTTGGTCAGAGCAGTAAATTAGCCAAAACTGCATATAAATAAATATCGTGTTTATTTAAGATAAAAACACCTGATTCAGATTCTATAAGGAATACATTTAGGGAATAAAAAGCTTGGTTTCTTATTTAAAAAGGAATTGAATTAGTTGTTTATTTGCATTTTTATGTATTTCTAATATTGTGTAAACAAAAAAGGTTTAAGTGGTTAAATAAAAAATCTCCAGAATGTGCTGCGTTTTTATTGGATTAATCGTCAGAATAATACACAGATTAATCGATTTATAAAATAATAATTTGCCCTAAACCCTCTGAACTCCCCACATTTTTTATTCTGTTGAAAGAAATAGGAGTTTTACCTTTGACCCTCAGAGCAGCAGAGCTGGATACCGTTCCATAATTGTTGTTGGCTGTGCAAGTAAACATCCCCGAGTCCTCTGGAAAAACCTCAGCTATAACCAGCGTGCAGATTTCCTCTGCAAGAAAAACAAAACAAAGAACCCTGCATCACTTCAAACAGCCCCGCAGCGTGTTTTTCTGCGCATCACTTCAGCTGGGAGTCGGTGTGCAGCTGCTGCAGGAGGACCACATCAGCCATGGATGGGGGATACCTTATAAGGTCCAGTCTGTGGGAGTAGCAGCCTGGCTTATGTACAGAAGAAGAGCTGAGGACTTTAAACACTGCAGCTCCTCTAAACGCTGCTCTGGTGAAGCTAGCTCACGTGTTTCAGAGACTGAATGAGCTTCATACCTGCTTCTGCTGGAGATCTGGGCTCTGAAACAAGAACAGAAACCAACTTTGGTCACAAACTGATCTATAAAAAGCTTTTTTAACAAATTCATGATGATTTTTGTTTGAAAAATACATTTGAATTGAACACAGGGCTCATTTAGTTTTCTCTGTTTAGTTTCTGACCTTTTCCAGCTGCAGTAAAAGTAAAAGTTCATTTTGTCTAGTTACAAATTTCACTTCATATAGAGAAGCTGTCGTTATAACAAGACATAAAACTTGTTTCATAACAAAACATTCTCATTTAAACAAGAAACTTTATAGTTACAACAAAAACGTTCAACAAATAGTGTCTCGTTTGACAGAGAAACTCTTTTGTTATGACTCGATAAAACTCGTCTCATAATGAAACTCATCTATATAAGAAACGTGCCTTAAAACAGAAAACATTCTTGATATAACGAGAAGCTTTTTCATGAGAAATAAGAGTGGTATACAAAAATCTCATTAAACTAAAAAACTTATAAAACTTCTCATCACAAGAAAGTTTCCCTTTATGAGTAGATATACAACTTGTCTCGTTAGAACAAGAAACTCATTAAAACAAATGTGCATGCCACACTTTTCAGTCTTTTTTCTTGTAAACACCTTTTGTAAGTCTTCCATATCCCCTCTGCTTCACAGATAATACAATTCATTTAAATGTGAACATCTGAAAATCACATTAAACAAAGAACAAACTGCTCTTAAATGCCTCCACTTTTCTTCTTCGGCGTGTTTATTCAGACAGATATGAAAACGGATTTTACTTTTCTGTAGGATCCTGAAATCAGGAGAGTCCTGTATGAGTTGTCCATCCCTGAACCAGTCGACCCGCGGAGACGGGACTCCCTTCACCCGGCACTCCAGCACCACCAGCTGGCCTTCTGACGCACTCAGATCCTGCAGGCTCTTTTCACACAAAACAGGAAACAGAGGGATACATAAATACAGCTGGAACCACATATTCACACACACACAATAAATGGACACATTCTTTTTTTTCTCATATGCGTTTATGTCAGAATTACCAAAGTTATGTCTATTTGCTAAATGCTGGAGCAGGAAACCCAACAGGTTTGACCCAAGTGATACTGATGAGATGTATGTAAACTTCTGGATTGAAAGAAATTTACAAAAAAATAAACATCTAAAAATGTTCTCAAACTTTTATGTTATTTAGCAAATAGAAATAATTTTGGTGATTCAAACTGACCCAAAACAAGAGAAGTTTGGTCTGATTTTACTTTAGACAGAAAGAAAATAAATGTTTGTCTCTGAATTCAGCGTTTGTAAACTTGTGGTTTCTACCTTGGTGAACACCGGAGCGGCCATGACGGGCAGCCCGCTTCTTTCTTCTGAGTAGAGCTGGCTGAAGGTTGGAGTCTGCAGGAAAACACAGAGCCGGGTAGGAACTACCTACATTTCTTGAACGGCTTTGATTTGAGTAATTTTATTATGAAGTATTTCTACTCTTACTTGAGTAAAATTTCTGGATTTTCTACCCACTGAATGAAAACATACATGTTTTAACCTAAATTTCACCAGACACAGACACACACCTGCAGTTTTTGTTAAAGTTTCATAAGTTTTTAATTGAAAGAAACTGACTTGGAAAAAATGCTCTAACCTTTGGTTATTTATATTAATTATTTCCATTTTGGTGTTGAAAATACCAAAATTACCTATATTTTGGTCCGTCTGACAATGTAATTTTTAAACAAATATTTAGAAATGCTGCTAGATTTGAACTGATACATTTTTAGAAATTAACTCAGTTCTCGAGCAACAATAATCACATTTTTTTGCTTCTTGGAAAACTTCACAGGAAGACATGTCGGTTATAATATTTGGGATAAAAATGAGGCTGCAAACGGAAACCTTGCGGTTTGTTTACCTGAAGTTGTGGCGTTTGTGCTGCAGTGGACAGTATGGACGACTCGGCTGGATTTAAAGCCAGTGTTGAAGTGTTTTCAGTTTCTGTTGGTTCTGCTGAAGTGGGAAACACCTGCACAGGTAGCACTGTTTGCTCCTCCCCCGCAGGAGGAGCCAGGGTCACTCTGGAGAGCTCGGGGACCTGCAGTATGGTGGCAGATGTCCGGACCGGTAGAAGAGGTTCTGGAGCGGTTTGGGTCAAATCCTCCTCCGGTTCCACTTCGGCTGCTGCGAGCGGAGACGAGGCCGAGTCCTCGTCCTTCACAGGCCGAGTTTGGTTTGACGACTGAGGTAAAGATGGAGATGACTTCGGTTTCCGCTGCAACCTTAAAAAACAAACAAAACAGATGTGAGGCAAGAACAGGGTTATGCAGATTTGGTTGTTAAAAGCAGGAATTTGATGCAGAAATGTATTTTTATTGAAGACTTTCGTTCTCACTTTTGGAAACTACTTAATTAGAGATGCAATTTATCCACTAACAAGTTAATATAAAGGTGATTGATTTGATTAATTGAGGCTCTTTCCGTAACATAAAACGTTAAATTTGTCATAACATGCTTAATTTAACAAAAACATCGTTAAATTTTAACATTATTTTGTGACAGCGGTATTAAATATTTAGTGAATAAACAGAAAATTGTGGTTTTCTCACATTGTTAACTTTCGAAGCACATCTGTAATTTCTGGTACAGAAGTTGTCGCAGCTCCGTTGTGTAGCTTGGATGAATAAAACGCTATGAAAGTGAAACTTAAGGAGTTTGTCGAGTGTTTCTATTTCAAAACAGAACCGCATTAAGTGATTTTTTTCACCCCACAGCGGACTCTGTTCGGACCAGGTTTGGACCGCTTCTCTTTCCTGTTCTGGTTCGGCCGCCATCTTGTATCAACTGGTTTCGCTTGAGGATGACCAGCGGCGCCCTCTGCTGGATGGCGGCCAAACTACAACACTGGAAGACGTTAATCGATTCAAACTAATCTTAATCTAATAAACCAGGTTTTAGACTTTATAACCATCAGTGCTCCCAATAAACTCAAACATGTTTACATCCCTGCTATAAACTGTTATAGGCATAGTTTTAAAATTTTCTTTACGGTATAAGTTGATTATGTTAATTAATTACTTTATGACGAATAATGATTAATGGATAAAAAAATTGGCAACTAAATAAATACATTTATTTTATTTATTTAGTTAGTTATCAGAAAGTAAATTTCTGACTGGATTGATGTGCCATGACAGTAAAACTCACTGGGCGACATGATCAAATCGCTGTTCAGCCTCAGAGTCTGAAGAGGAAGCACCTGAAGGATGAGACAGGCGTGTGAATAAAGCCCTGAAGAGGTGATTATCTGATGCTTTAAATAAACGTGAGCCTCACCTTCAACATAGATCTCAGCCGACGTGGAGTCCGTCCCGTAGACGTTGGAAGCGAAGCAGGAATATCGGCCGGTGTCTTCCTCAAACGCCTCTGCTATGACCAGAGAGTGAAGCTCGCCGCTGGTGATGATCTGAATGTCAGGGCTGTTTTCCAGTTCCTTTCCCTCACAGAACCACCTGAAAGTCAGCAGAAAGTGAACCACCTCGTTTTTATTTGTTCATCTTAGGATCTCACTGGAAAGTAACTTATTCAGAAACTCTTTTAAGATTAAAAATCTGAAAAATGTGACATAATTTTGCATTCGGACACTTTTACTCTGATACTTCTAAATAAAACCGTTCATGTAATTTAATCTGCTCTGTGAAGGCTTCAGGCAGGGTTGGGCGATAAATAGTTGTTTTTTTTAATCAATTAATCCTTTTTGGTTTTTGAAGATAACATTTTTGAAAAATCAGATTTTTTTCCCCCCACCAATGCACTCCTTGGGTTTCCATAGTTCAGAGTGATGTCAGCACTGAGGGCGGCCATCTTGCTTGAGAACCATGTTTTACAGCTTGTATATTTGTACTTTAAATTCAGGTCAAATCTACAATTAAATATTCGTGTTTTAAATTTATTCCTTATTTTTTACAAAAATATAGTCAAAATGTCGTAGTCCTATTACTATGACTATTCTCGTCATAGTAATACGAGAATAAAGTCTTAATATTAGAAGAATGAAGTAGTAATTTAACAAGATCTCCAACACAAAAACCAAAATTAATTATCCAAGATTTTCTCTCAATAATTTTTTTTCCTCATAATTTTAAGATGTTTCTCTGGTAAAACTGCATCTTTGTTGTGACTGTATTCTCGAAAATAAGCAAGAATTACACCAAACTGGCCATAATGCAGTTTTGTGTGTCAAATAAGAAGATGTTGGTGGTGGTTGTGTCTTTTTTTGCTTCCATTTAACCATTTCTGGTCGGATTCCCATCAGTCAACAGTTAAAGATTTTCATGAGCAAGTCGCATCTTTTTTACTGCAAAACAAAAAGCATCACTGGCATCGATAAACCAAGTGAAATTTGAAAGAGAAGGAGAAATATTGACGTACTTTGACATAATGTAGCATATAAAGCCTCTGCTACGCTCTTTTAATTGTAAATCTATAACGGTAAACATCAAACTCCTCCGTCCGGAGCAGCAACATACCTCTACGTCAGCGTGCGTCTATTTTCAGAGGTTGAGGGCTTGATACTTCATAAAATCCAACCAAGGGCCAAACAAGAAGCATATGATGGTTGCTGTTGGTGTCAACGCTCAGCAATAAACCTGTCCACGCGCAAAAAACCGGACAGTGATCCAAGCTTTTAAGCTTCTGTGGTAGCAGGAAGAGAAAAAGCCAGACACGCGGGATTTCAATCCCCAAACAACAGCTGGAGGAGCCCAGTGGAGCCACTTCTGATGAGTAAGGGGCTAAATTGAAAGCATGAGTAGCAGAGGAGGAGGCGGTTGCCCCATGAAGGCGAAGACCCGGCTTCACTGCACCTGTCCGGGCTATTTTCCCTCCTGAGATCAGAACCAGAGAGGAGGTTTCCTCTCCGACTCACTGACCTTACGCACGACACTAAACATAGACTCAGAGTACACACAATGCAGAATGTGGACACACAGTACAGCACTTCAGAACGACGTCGGCTCCTTGAAGTCAGACAAATCGCAGCTAAAGCTGTGAAAACAGCAAACGAGGACTGAAATGATTTATCGGATTAATCATGATTAATCAATTATTTAAATCAATTATTTAACTGGAGTAAATAGACTCAAAAAAGACAACTTGTTGAAAGAATAACACACTCAGAGTGGTATTTAAGCCAAAACTGTACAAAAATTCCTAATTTTTTCATTTAAGGTTAAGGAAAAAAATTTTTGTCAGTATTTCCTACATATAGGACTTCAAGTGGCAGTTTTAGCTTCACCTGGTTAAAAAATCTCCTATTAAATACTTTTAATTGCAATTAATTAGTTAATTCAAATCATAAACAACAGATCAGCCATACATTGTATCAATGTTAAGTTGAGCAGAAAGTGCAGAGCTTTTCACGTTAATGTTTTAAGTATTTATTTAGCTGCAGATAAATACTTGGCTTCAAAGAATCAAACATTAACTAAAAGGATGCTATGTTGTTGCATCTTAGGCAATAAAATGTTTACTTTATTATTTAAACATGGATGTCTGCATCTTTGACTGTAATTTGAATGCATAAAAACGCTTTGGTGCAGAGCTGAAACGATTAATCACGATTAATCACGATTAATCGTACGAAACTAATTTAGTAAGCAATTATTTATTTGGTGAAAAAACAACATAGTCATAGCAGTAATTAAGCAAAAACTGTACAAAAAATACATTTTGATAAAAATGAAATGAAAACTCTGCAGATCGTGTAATTTTTTTTACACGATTAATCGCTAGTTGCTGCCCTACAGTCAGTCAACATCACAACGTTCAGCATGAACCACAACAAAATGAGCTAACTGTGAAACAGAGGTCACATGAATGTCAACACAAACTCATAAATGCATCATCTGAGCAAAAACTATTCAAGTAATCTCACCGAGCGCCTCACAGTTCCGTCAAGAGCCGAGCCGGTCCATTATCAGACAGGACGGCAGCTCGCGTTGCCAGTCCGGTCTAAAAATGGCCGGCAGCTACATTCTCCACGGACACGTATAAGTTAGAGGCTCAACAATGTTCAGGAGGATCAACAAGCCCATGCCCCCTATAGTCCGACGGCTCAGCTGCTGCCTGCTGTAGCTCTGGAGGAAACCCAACAACACCGGCACGGACGGGAAACCAGCTGAACGCAGCGTGAGAAATAACGACCCGTCACATGTTAGCGCATTCTGATGATTAGTCGTACGGAGGAGCAATCTGTGGACAACTCTGACTGATTGCTTTCACAATTTACTCCACTCAGCACGCACGCACACACGCACACACACACACACACACACCATCCAGAACCAGGACCAGCTGCTGGCCATCATCACATGTCACTTCTGTCAGGATGGCCCAGGAACAAACCGCATCCTCCTTCCTAACTCCAAATACGTTCAGTGATTATTTGATAGCTGGCAGAGGAAGATGTGTGTGTAAGTTCTTCACACGATTCTGAAAGTTTCAGTAAAACATTCTCAGTTTCTCTCTTTGATGGGAGATTTGACAAGTTGCACAAAGCTGAATAATAAGGAGCTACATCAGGGCCATAGTTTCTTGAAAATATGTTTTTTTTTTTAAACTGGAAGAAAAAAAAAAGATTTGATACGGAAAAAATAATTAAAACTGATTCAAGATTTGTTTCAGTTTCCAACTTCTGGACCTGTTAGGACCTTTCCAGAACTTAGAATTTATGTTTCTGGAACCTAAACGTTACCCTCTAGAACCAACTGAATACTTTCTGGAACTTTTGTGTTGCTGGACTGTTGCTGTGATTCTTTCATGCATGTTTGAGAAATCCTTTAATCTCTATGGCAACCATTCAGCTGAGCAAAACGCCTGGAAGGACCTAGCCCCGCCTTCGAGGCGCAGCTCCTCCCCCACTCAGCTCAATCAGACTAGTCAGCTGCAAATAAGGGGTTAAATTACAATGTCAAAGTTCTTTTATGTCATATTTGATATATAACAATTGAAGATAACAGTTACTTAATATACTTAATTATGCTATAATATGGCACTATACACCTGAAAATCGCTTAATGCTGCCCCTTTAAGCAGATTATTTTTTCTTACCGGACCTCAGGGACAGGATGTCCCCTCACGATGCAGTCCAGCTGGACCTTGGTGCCTTCAGGAACCTCCCTGCTCTTCAGTTTCAGGATGAAATGTGGAGGTTCACTCGCCGGCTCCGTGTGATTCGGACTCTCCGTCGGCGCCAGGCTTTCATCCAGATCCTCCGTTTCCTGAGAAACGCAGTCAAACTGCTCCTCTTTAGGGACCATGCAGTCCTGAAACTCCAATCGCCTGCTCCCCGGGTCCTGCCAGGCCGCCACCGGGCCGGGTGTCTCCTGCTCCGCCTCCACAGGCATGGCGGCGCGCTCCCTGTTGTCAGGGCTGATGGGGTAAAACGCATCGTCCGTTTGGGTTTTGCTCTGTATCCTGGTCCGGTGGGCCTTGCAAGCTCTCGGTCGGACCCGCTTGGAGCTGTTGGCCTTGAAGAGGGAAGAGAGTTCCTCAATGAAGTCTGCCGCCTTGTTGAGGAACTCTTTCTTGGACTGGGTCTCCGGACCGTATGGGGAGCTTTTTGCCAGACTGTTGGAGTTGTCGAATCCTTCGTTGGTGTCCAGACTGTTCCTCGTCATGTTGTCCTGCCTGTTGTCAGAATTAGGTAGTAACTAGTTACATTTACTCAATTACATTTACTTCATTAATTTTTCAGAGTATTTTTACTATTTTGGCTGTGTAATCGGAGTTGGGGGAACTTGAAACTCCTTGAGACCAAGCAAGTTGTTGCTAGGTAACCAGAGAGCAAAGTTGGGTAGTTTCTAGTTACATTTACTCGGTTATGTTTTCTTTAGTAACTTTTTTGAAAAAAATTACTGTTAGTTTTACTATGCTTTACTTTTTACTTTTACTTGTACAATTTTATTATGAACTATTTCTACTCTTACTTGAGTGAAATTTCTGTATTTTCTACCCACTAAATTAAAAACTACGTGTTTTATCCAAAAGTTCACCAGACACACACCTGCAGTTTTTGTTAAAGTCTCATAAGTTTTTTATTGAAAGAAACTGATTTGAAAAAAAAAAATGAATTGGCCTGATTTGTTATTTTTTGTTACGCGAATTAGTCATTTTGATTCTTAAAATACAAAAATTTCCAGAGTTATTTTGTTCTGTCTGATTATGTTATTTTTAAATATTAAATAACTGATCATTGATCAATTACTCAGTACTTGAGCAGACTTTTTACCACAATGCAAAAACACCTAATCTTACAAACTATTGTTGGTCTAGTTTCTAGTGCAAATATCTTAGGACACTTGAATTATTACAAAACTAACTTAAAAGTAACTTATGAGCAAAGTATAGGAGCTTGTTTTAAATAATCCCTGGTGTTGATGAAAAGTACTACCTCTATTGGCAGATTATTTAACTTATAACAAAACATTTTTACCACATTATAAGTGAAATAATCTTCCAGTGGAACTAGAACTGGGTTGCTAGGTAACGGGCTGGCCTTGGCCAGCGTTGCTAGGTAACAGCACAGGGCAAGTTGATAGTCAATCAGCTTGTGGAACTAGAACTTTTTCACCAATATTAAGAAATTATTTACTTAAGCTCCCACATCTTTCTAGAAAAATACTTAAAAGTTAATTTTGTCTTATTTCAAGTCTGATAAGATTGTTGCACTAGAAACTACAGAAAAATACTTGATAAGATTGTTTGTGCAGTGTACCGGTGCAGTGGATGGCTACTGTTTACTTTTACTTGAGTAAAAATATGCTACTCTAACTGGACGACTCTACCCACCTCTGCCTGTTGTGCGTCTTCCTGTCAGGTGTGAACCCGACGGATGAAGAAGCAGGTAAGTGGTTTGAGATCGGAGCAACGGTGGATAAAGAAACTGTGGTTTGGGAGAGGTGGTTGGTGGCGTCACTGTTGGCAGCGGTTCCTGACGTCACAGCGGCCTTTACGTCGCCTCTCTCCTCGCGGGTCTCGTGTCCGATGGCCTGGCAGGCCAAGTTCACACTCTTATCCAGCTCCTCCTGGCTGAGGAATGCTGACAAGTCTGGGTACTGGGCGTCGTTGTGGCCCACGGTTTCGTCACCGTTGGCTTTCAGAGAGCCGTATATCTGGAGGCGGGAGGAAGGAGCGTCGGAGCGGCTCGTCTCGCTGTGGCGGTGCTGGGCTCGGGCCTCGTAGCTCACCCTCAGCAGCTGGGAGAGAGACGGAGGCTGCTCCGGGTCGTCCTCCATGCTGCTGGAATGACCACACATCAGTTCCAAACGCTAATAAATGGATTAATAAACACAAAAACGGTGGATAATATAAAAAATTTTCAAACATTTCCTTACAGTTCTCCCTCATTGACTCCTTTTTTAATCCCATTTGTTTTCATCATTTCCATTTTGTTCGGATTGATCAGATCCAGCAGACTGGGGACAAACAGCATCTCTGCAAAGTTATCCCTACTATCTAAAACTAACAAAATAACGACAAAAAAATTCTGTCATTTTATAAAATTACTCGAATATGTAGAATGTAACATCTGTTATTCGATTAATCGTTAGTTGCACTCCTAATTAATTATTTTCCTTCTTTCCCCTCAATTATATGCCACTTAATGTGTTGGTTTTTCGCATAAAATACCATAAAAAACCCCCATCAAAGCTTGTGGTTGAAAAATAAATATTAAAAAGTGAAAGTACAATGACCACATCATAATCTTGTAATTTGCATTACTCCTGAAATGAAGGCGTGTAGTAAAAATAGTATTTTATTTTAGCCGGATTGCGGCCTTCCTCAGGCCTCCTGCTCCTCCGCAGGGGGGATTGGGTTCCTGACACCAGATCGGTTCCCTCTGTCCACCTCGCACTGACACCTGGATGACGTTTTCACTGAGCACGGATTTTCCTCGTGAGACATGATGCAGGTTATCGAAAACAGACGTGGAAAAAAGCTCGCAAATGCTGCTGACAAAAAAAAAAGAAAGAAAAAGCGCAAATTAAGGAGGAGGAGCGATGCCTTTCCAACAGGCTGCAGCTGTTGTGAGCATTAATACTTTGCAAACAGGCGCGTCACATCTAATAATAGCAAAGTGGGGCTGGGGGGTCAGTTTACAAGCAGAAAATCAACACAAAAAAAATCGTTTTATCCGTTTGGGGCTGATTCTGATCAGCTCCAACAGTGATTTATTGAGTAACACCAACAGAAGTGTAATTATCAGGACACTGCAGAGAGCGATAACACCGTCCCGTTTGATTACAGAAATAGAGCCAAGCTTGTTTCTGAGGGGAGATAAGCCACCGGCACAAAGAGAGAGAGGCTAAACAAAATGGGGGCGGGTCGGGTTTACCTTCAGAATAGACCCAGCTGGCCTCTGACCACCTGTGCTGCTGCTGGAGGTGGGTCCCAGTCTTTCGGCCACCTGGAGAAGTTCCGGATTCAGGCAGCTGCTCTCCCTCACACCGCCACCGGCTCAGAGTTCAGAGAAAAATCAGCAGCGGAGGAGCCGCGACCAGCGGAGAAAGTGGCAGCAATTGACAGCGCGGCGGCTGCAGGGTTATTTTTGGGGCCGGACGGGACCCATGTGTCTTTGGGTGGCAACCCGCCTCATTGGACGGAGGAGGAGAGGTGGGAGGGGGGTAAAGGGCCTCTATATTCTGAATGAACCACAGAGTTAGGAGGTCAGAGATCTTCCCACAAAACATCCAGAGTTTGACACTTTAACAAACTCAAATTCCCAGAATTCTCTGGTTATTTTAGAACTCAAATTTAAATTGATGGATGGATGGATGCATAAACTGTTGGATGAACAAATGGACAGGTAGAGAAAATGTTGGATGAAGACTTGGATGTTTGAATGGAGAGAATAAATGGACAGATGAAGTATTTCTGGATAAACTGACAGAAAAACCAAACATTTTCTTTGTGTATCTTTTATTAAAAACCTGGCAGAAAAAAGCAATCTGGATCATCAGAAATTAATTTACCATGTAAAAACAGAGCTGAGAAAAAAAACAAATATCTGGAAACTCAAACATTGTTTTCCTCCTGAAACCAGATGAGTTTTCCCGTGCAGGTCGGTTTCTCTGCAAACATTTTCCACAAACTGTTTATTCAGTTTTTCATTCTGTAGGAAGAAAAACTACAACTGTTTACATCCAGTGTTGGAACTTTACTCTTCCTCTACTTCATCAAAACGTTTTAGAGAAAAACAAGACGGAAAGAGAAAACCAGAGCGTGTATTTACACTTAAAACAGTGTAAGAGCTTGTATCAAAACACTCATCAGATTATTAGACGAAAATGCAGCAGTGACAAACTATATACATTATAAACAAGCTATACATCTTAACGTTTGCATAAAGACTCGTCAGATCCAAGAAAACAGTCTGGGATATCAAAAGGTTCACAAGGATTTCTGGCACTTTCTGGGAAAAATCTGCAAATTGTGCATGTAAGGCTAAAAGCAGAGCAGAGGGACAAAAAAATTAAATAAAAAAGGAAATAAGCTGTTAGTCTGAATGGTATGGAAGAAGATTAGGGCCACAAAAGAAAAAGAGAATTCAGACTTTAATCTTTGGAGGAAAAAGTTGGAATTTGGAGAAAAGTCAGAATTTTGAGATTATAATGAGAATTTTGCAAAAAGTAAAAATTTTGAGATCAAAGTCATAATTCTTTTTTTGTATGGATTATTAACTTTAAACAAGCTCCAATTTCCTGCTGAAAAGTAACTTGTAAGTTAGTTTTGTCTTGTATAAGACATTTACACAAAAAATGGACCAGAAATCCTCAGTAAAATTTGGGTTTTTGTAGTGAAGGAGCATAAAAGAAGCTGCTGCATTCAACAGAAAGTTTAGTGGAAGGAAAAAAAAGTGTTGCAGGTGAGCATTAATAAAAATAGCTGTAATTTTCAGAAAAACCTAATTTGATGCTTTTATTAAATCAATACAATTAAATTCTTTACATCCATCACTCTGTAATTAATCAATATAATTTACAAGTTTCATCTTAAATTATAGAAATAAGTTAACAGCTGATGTTAAGATGCACTGGTAACGGCTGATCGGTGCAAACGTTAAAGGGAGGAAGCAGCCTGAATGAAAAGAATCGCATATAAAAGTTAAATATCTTCTGCTCCTCTTTGGCAAACGTTTTATTTTGTTAGTAATGTATTAAAGGCAACATAAAAGTAGATAATTACAACAGAGGTCTTACGGGGTTTTTTTTTTCTGTAACAAGCGATTCGTGGGATTTAAACACAAAGATTATGGTTAGCAGCAACTAGAAAGTGTTTATTAGCCCCTTCTGTATCAAACATTCACAGGATTTCAGAGGATTCAGAGAGGGAAGAACCTGTATGGAAGTCTGAGAGTGTCGATTTTCCCTCCCGTCCATCAAAATGAAAAACGTTGCGGTCGTTGTGTTGTTCACAGTGTTTTTGTGGCCTCGCGTCAACAGAGATGAACGTGAGGCGTTGTTGAATGTGTATTTAGAGCAGCGAGTGAGATCAATCTGTAGGAGGCACAGTAGAGTTCTGCAACAGAGCTGGCGCCATCAGGAGTCTTCGCTGGCACGTTTGCGGGATTGGTCACCCCTGGAGACGGAAAACAAAGAAAAAACATCAGTTTCCGATTTTTTCCTTCAAATCCTTTTTTTAAAATTTCACAAACATTGTGGCCTAAATATAGCTCCGTAGATGCGAGTCGTGAGTTCAAGGCCTTACTTAACTGGTGACTAGGGTTAAAATATTTTTGGGTTTTTCACTATAGTTTTGACTTTTTTTTGTCTAATTCAGATAGTTTTAATTCCTTTTTAGAGTGCAAACACACCATTTGTTAAATATCTTTTTAGTTTTTAATTTTTTCATACTTTGACATTTTTTAATTCCACACCTAAAAAGGAATAAAGTATTATGATTAAGTAGTACAGGTAATGAACACTCGGCAGACGAGAAAATTTTCAAAAAATATATTCAGTTTTTGTTGAATACATTTTTTCCAACTTTTGCAGTTGCCATTTTGTGAACTAGCGTAATTGCCGCCATTATGGAGTGCCGTAATTTGTTGACAGCTGGTGAAAACTGCCGTTTTTATTTATTTCAATTCACAAAAATGTTTTTTTGTTAACTATGACAACCTTTCTGGTGACTGTATTTTGATTTAAATTATTTATATTTTTGTGTTTTTATGATAGAATCCTTTGAAATGCCTTGCTGGTGAAATGCGCAACACAAATAAATTTGATTGATTGGTGTGAAGTGGAGGGGAACTAGCCGTGGAAAGCCTTTCATGGAGAGCTCCATCTGCAGCTTCCGGTCGCGGTCGGCGTAATCGTGCAGCTGGGACTCCACGGTGGGGGGGTGGATCTGTGGGATGAAGCTGGAGAAGAGGGCCGGAGCGAGCTGGGCCCACTCTGACACCGAGACAAAACATTTATCCATCAGAAAGACGTTAAAGTTTATGATCTCTTCCGCTAAAGACGTTGACTGGCCACCTGGTCGCAGGCTGTAGAGGCCTTTCACCACGCTGGCCATCGTCGACGGCTGCACTTGGAATGGCATGGAGTGAGCTTTAATGAGCAGAGCTGGAAACAAACAAAAACTGGAAAATTAACAGACGGCTGGGGCTTTAGGAAAGCATTCACACCGCTTTAGCTAGAAAAAAACATTTGCTCTGTCATCCCTTCCCGACAAAAAAAATTTAATCTTCTTTATTGAGTCGGTTAAAAATAAAAACATTTTGTTGATTTTATTTTTTAAAAATTATATTTTTGGGGACTGGCATTACTTTTCAACTGGTGTCCAAAAAGTTTGGACACCCCTACCCTAGATACGAATAAGGTTTGTTGGCGAATAAACAGCATCATAAAAGCCAGGGTATGGAACTAAATTAGGGCCACATAGTTTGCTCCTTTTTTAAAGGTAAAAATAAATAATAAAATAACAATTTTGACCAAAAAAAATAAAAAATCGAAACTACTTTTAAGATTCAACAGTAGTTTTTTTCATTTTCAGACTTTTTCCACATTTTTCCTCCACGTTCAGTTTTTTTTTTTTCCAGTTTCCAAATTCTTTCAGTTTCAAGTTTTTTCCATATTCAATTTTTTTTAAAGACTTTATAGCCCCAAATTGGGACCATATAGTTTGCCCTCCCCACAAAAAAAAGATTGAAACTGAAAAGAAACTTTTCAGGTTCAAGAATTGTTTTCTGTTGCAAATGATATTTTTCAGTTTCAAAATTCTTTCAATTTCCTTTTATTTACTTTATAATCTCAATTTAACTCCATAGATGTCAATCATAATTTCAAACCTCCAACACTTCAGGCCTCTCCTCAAACATGGCAAGAAGTTTTTAAATCTTTTTTTTTTTAGTTTCAAAATTATTTTTGAACAAACTTACTACCCCTAATGTAGCTCCATACAAAGGAACACAGTAGACCGCACAACTTTGTTTTGTTCCATCACATAAAATAATCTAAAAATATATTAAAGTTTGTTTTAGTGTGACAGTGAAAAAGTTTAAAGGGTATGAAGACTTTTGCAATAATCACGTTCACTCACGCATCAATTTGCTTAGATGTTCTTCTGCAACATGGTCTGCAAACAGCTTCATCAGATCCTCTTTAAGGTCTCGGTTCAGTTTTGACTCAATATAGAACTTGTTCTGAAAATATTGAAGAAAAAAACATTAAAACCAGCTTTAAAAAAGTTTCTATGTTGTTACAGATAATACCTACCAAGTATATAAACACTGGAACGATACACTGAAGAGACGCCAAGTACTGAGTCAGAGCGATGTTGAAGTTTTCAATCAGGTTCTCAGTTGGGCTAGCCTACCAATAAGCAACATATTTTAGTTTTATTCAGTTTTACCTGGTGGTAGTTCGCTGGATTTGGGTTTTCTCACCTGTAGCTGTGTGGAAACCTGCTGCAGGTGAGCAGTTATCTTGGAGGTCAGGTCGCTGTAGAGCAGCTCAGAGTGCTGCTGGCAAACACACTTGTAGACGTAACTGAGAAAACAAGTCAGGGGTAACAATCAAGTCCCACATTGTAGTTGATCCAGAGACAGCTTGGCGCCCTCTGGTGGCCAGAGCAAGTTGATACCAGAAAATAAAAATGAAGAAATCTGCAATAATCTGGTTACACAAGTGTTTAAATCTTTAAGTAATCCTTTGCAGTAGTGTCTTCTGTTAATTATTAATTTTTTAACAAATAAATCAGTGAGCAGATGTGACCCTAGTTACCATGGCAACAGAAGGAAACCAGAAAGATTGTAAAAAAAAAATCACTTTATGTTGCATCTAACATTTTTGCAAGTAAATTTTAATTTAAAAAGTTGTAGTTTTGTCCTAATTTGTTTAATCCTTGAATTATAATCTGCGTAAAATCAATGCAGGTGCCAAACTTTAAACATCCTTGCTCTAGCATCTCATTAAAATAACTTTAAAACAACAAGATGTACATTTTTGTGTGGTTCTGTAACAGTTTTAAAGTTGCAGCATGGAACTTAAATCTTTTTTCTTTTCTTTTCTTTTTTTTTTTTTTACATATTTGTTGAAACTGTGATAGTATAATAACATGAGACAGATAATCTGTAAAAAAAACAACCTCCCAGTGCTAACTAGAAACAGCCAATCGGAGCAATGAGGCAGATACTGTTGTTCCTCAATGGTTTTTCTGCATTATCTTTCCCTCTGCTGTGGCACTAAATTAATACCTACATCTCCAGGTTTTCTTTTGTTGACCGGATTGTTCGCAGCTACAGACAGAATGTTAAGGAATCGTCTTTTTGCCCTCCAGCGTGGTGCACATATACAAAATTTCCAGATAAAAAGAAAACATACAAGGGTTCCAAAGGCTAATTTTCATGCTTCTGGTAGGACACAGACGAGCCAGTAGAATGGAAAGTTCGCTACATCAGAACTTATTCTGCAGCTTTAAATCTTTGTTCACTTTGGTACCAGTGTGCTCTCAGAAAGTTGGAGGAATAACCTGCGATTTATCTTACTGCCATTTGTTTTAATAAATAACATAGACTAGAGTTGGGGCCCCCAAATCAATCCCCCCTCCCTGGGGCCTCAAGGTATTTTGGACCGGCCCTGGTCTGCATCCAGTCTTACCCGTAGATCTGAGCGTAGGAGACCGAAATGTGGTCCGAGAAGTTCTGGATCAGCAGGCGGTCTATCGCCTCCTCCAGGTTGGGCCAGTGGTTTTTCCGGTAGTCTTCTATTGCCATCGCATTCAACACTGGGTCAAGGGAGAAAAGGGTGGTCAGTCACCTGAAAGTACCGCTTTAGCGGTAAAAACAGAACCTAGAACCGAGCTGCAGACGGACCGCGGCTCTTCGGGCCCTTACGAAACTTGGAAGTGGAGTCGAGTCTGAATTTGTCCTCGGTGCTAGCAGCCGAGCAGTCCGGCTCGCTAACTTCGCTGCTCTCGCTGCCTGTGTCCGAGTCCATGAACTTTGACCCGCGGGGACTACCGGACCACGGTTTCGCTTGCCGCTTCGCCGGTTCTCCCCCCGGTACCGTTGGACAAACGGGCTCAGGAGCTCCTACTCCATCCGGTACCTGGCTGCTAAGCGCCGCCCTGACTTTACCACCGCAATAGTTGTGGTTGTGGTCGTCTTTAACCTCCGAGCTGTCGTCCTCCATGGCCTCCATCTTGACGATAGCAATTGAGGGCCAGAACCGAGCAGAACTACTGACACATTCCGACAGAAACAAGCGAAAACAAACAAAAACTCTCAGCCGTTCTCGGTGCTGTGCATCCCTCTTTCTGCTCTAAGCTCACATTTTACGACAGTTTGTATCGCAGGACAGCAGAGAGGACGATGGGAAATGTAGTTCCAACCTGTTGGGTTGGACCATCTGCTGTCGCGCCAATAAGAGACAAAAAGAGACAAAATGAACTGTGTTCGTGAATCAAATTAAATCAACATGTAACGCAGTGTTACTTACGAAGTACCTGCACCTTAAATTACCTATGTAAATATAATAAAACACTAATAAAAATAAAAATTAGGAAAAACATAACTTGCTAATTTATATTTATTTATATATAAAGTGAGTAAAACTAAATATATTTCCCTTTTGGTCAGAAGTAAACTAATAATCTCTTTTTCAATTTATGAAATAAATATATCTCATATATATTTATATCTCATATATATATATATGTATGTATGCATGTATGTATTTTAATTTCTGAAAGGTGGCAACCCTAATTGCCCAGTTTGTTTCTGAGGACATGACAAAGTTATTTCTAGATTTTTGGTGTTTCAACTACCAAGTATCTCCGCTGTGTTGGATTTTGAACTTAGTTAATTTGAACATTATGGAGTTTTGAAATGACTATTTTCCCCCCCACAATAACATTTCTGAGTTTTTTTTTTTGGCAAAAAATGTACTTTTTTTTGTCTACAATGTCCCTAATACGCCGTGGTAAGACGCAGACACGTTACCTCCATGTTTATTCACATATCCCGCTCAAAAGCAGTATAAAGCAGTAATCAACATTCGTCAAAACTAAAAATCATATTTGATTGGATTTAACCACCAATAATTAAATTTTTGTTTTTGTATGGTTTCTGTAGACATTTTAAGGCCATTATGAATAAAAATTAAAACTTGTATCTCCACAGAAATGTACAAACTTCGTCCAGTCAACATGGATGCAAAACAGCTAGTTAGCATTGATGTTAGCAGCTAGTTAGCTAGCCTCAACGGTCTCGAGTCACATCTTGGGTGTGACTCAAACGTTTGCCTGACAGGAAATTCCTGAGAAGAAAAAGTAATTAATAGAATATGCTAGATTAAATTGTTCTGTCCCAACAAAATGTAAGATCTGTAATTAAGATAATAACGGCCACTATTTAAAAAATTAAATTAAAACATTCTAATGTCTTAATTTAAGATACATTAAGACTTAAGGATGCGTGGATACCTTGTTTTAATTCAGTCACATTTTCTAAATAAGTTTTTATTTTTCATGCGGAGAAAAGATGCCTTCAGCGGAGAAAAAAAAAATCGCAAGAGCTTTCTGTTTGTTTTTTACTCAGAACCCCAGAAAAGAAACAGTTATGATATAAAAACATTTCTTAAAATCTGGTTTACAAAACATCATCCTCCAAAAATCATACGTAATGTTTTGCTGTAGCCAATCTAACAGGATTTTAGCTCCGTTTCCCTCTAAAACAAAGAGAGGCAACAAAACCGGATGTTGTACAGGAAAGAAAAAAGTGCTGGTTTCCCATTAGAGTATATTTCTACAGCTTACAGCTCAATATAGCCAGACCTCTCCTCCATATAAAGCCTCTAGTACAACTTTATACAAATTAAAAACTACCATCTACCCGTTAATGAGTATGTCTCACTCCCAAATATAAAAATAAGAGGCTTGACCAGAAAAGTAGCTGCCCAATGAAGACTTTAAAGGACAGGACGTACAAAACCACAGATGAGTGTGCAGGTAAAATGTTCTTTGGTTTGAAATTAAAGAGTACTGTTCCTCATTTCCATAATTTACCCAAAGAAAGGAAAGCTGAACTTTAAACTGCATGCAGGTTAACAAATCAGCAAAAAATGTGCCTGAAACTTTTGAGAATCCAGTAATAAACAGGCAGCAGGCTTCTAAACGTACACGCTTCCTAATCAGAAACCACTGTTAAAATCAGAGTGATTTAGGAGCCAAAGCTCAACATTATGACTGCGAATCAGGGCCATTGTAGATGGGTAATAAAACATTAAAAGGTGTAAATTTTCACCAAAAAACTCAAAGTTTTAGATTAATCTCAGAAGTTGTTTAGAAAGAACAAACACGGTCATTTCTGAGCTTGAAAAGTAAAAAAAAATAGCTAGAAAAATGCTGAAATTTTAGATTAATCTTTGAAATTTTCTAAAAAAAAAAAAAAAAAAATAAAACTTGGATATTTCTGAGTTTCAAAAGTTGGAAATTTGCAAGAAAGAAGTCATACATTTTGAAATTATTCTGAAAATATTTCTAGAGGCAACTTGGAAATGTCTAGAATTTGGACTAAAATTTCCTAAAGTAAAAAACTTTTAACTTTTGAAACTCCAATTTTTCAAAAGTGTTTATGGAAATTTCCGGAATTGATCCGAAAATTTTTGGTTTTTTTTCTAGTAACTTTTCAACTTTCCAAACTCAGGAATTGCTGAGATTAACCTCAAAAAAGTTTTTCAGGAAAATTTTAAACGTTTCAAACTCAGAAATATCATTGATTTTTCTAGGAAAATTGTGGGATTTACCTCAAAATTTCAGATCTTTTTAAAGCAATTTTTAAGCTTTCCAAACTCAGAAATTCTATCGTTTTTCCCATCAACAGTGGCTGTAAAACGGCGTCATAGAACGAAGTGTTGCAGGAACAGAGTGGGTGAATTTAAGAGAAAAAATGGATGCAATGAAACGAAACCAAACAGCTCATGAAGCTTTCGACCAACCCGAACAAGAAGAGACCTGCTATGTTTACACACATGTGTGTGATGCCATTTTATGAAAAAATAACGGTAAGTATGACAGCCAAAAATATAGAAACATATTTATGCGTCTTATATATATATATTTATATATATATATATAAAAACCCAAGAAGACAGTTAGTGCTTTGTGAAATGTACGCCTAAAGATGTGTGATCCTCTCAGAGTGTTCTGATGTGAAGTCTGTCTGCAGAGTGGGCGTGGCCTCTTCGTTTGGCGGTAACGTGTCTCTGAGGGGCGCCTCGTCGCCCGTGGGCCGGGCGCCGTCTTCGGCCTCGCTGCAGTCCTCCGGCCCGTCCTGGCTGCAGTCGGAGCCGTCGCTGTCGCTCCCGCAGGAGCTCGACGTCTCGTCCTCCTCAGAGTCGGAGTAGACCTCGGCGCCGTGGAAGATGTATCGATTCGGTGCTTGGAAAAGGTACTGACCGCCTGCAGAAAGCCAAAACAATGCCCAGAGTGACATTTGGAGATGATCTGGATTTTTTTTTTAAAGCAAATATTACAACTCTTCATAAATATTACCATCCAAGTGCCTAAAATATGCATCATATTACAGCATATTATCCATTATTTTAGTAATTAGTTATTGTGATGATTAATCGGATGAATTCTGAAGATTTATTTATTCCCTTAAAACTGCAGAATGTAACTTTTATAAAAAAATATTTTTACATATTTGTTGAAACTGTCACCATGTCGTGACAGTATAATATAAGAAAATTATGAAAAAATCCAGCTCCTCTGCCTTCTTCCAGTGCTAATGTGAAACAGCCAATCAGAGCCAGGAGGCGGGTCTTAGCGCTGTAAATCACTCTACCTGCTAGTTTCCCCTCCCCTCTGTCATGAATGCTAAGGCTAGTTAATATACAGTTAAGTTCTTTCTCCACCGTCTGCACATTTATTAGGGATACATGAGGGTGATTGACAGCGCTAAGCCCCTCCTCCTGGCTGTGATTGGTTGTTTTTGGTGCGTTTCTACAGACAGCAATAGTATCACAGGAAGGAGGTGGAGAAGATTGACCTTTTCACAGATTTTCTGCCTCATAAACTTGTGTCACAATGTTGTGACAGTTTTAATAAATATGTAAAAAAAATTTAAATAAGTTACAAACTGCAGCTTTAAGTTTATTTTAAACATTAAAAATACACAAAAATATGAAAATAATAAAAAACAACTCCTCTTTTTAAATAAAAAAAACTTATAGCCTGAAATGTAACAACACAGCATTAATTTAGTGAGTGTTTGATCATAAAACAAAAAAACTAAAATCTCTACTTGACTTAACATTAATACAAAGTAGAGCTGATCTGTTTATTATTTTTTGGTTTAACTGATTCGATAGCTAAATATACCTAATTTTATTTTTTTAAATAGGATTTAAAATAGGTAGAGCTAAAATTACGACACTTTTGCCTAAAACATATTTACAGACAAATGTGTTTTTACCTTTAGTATAAAATGTAATTTTTTGTGCAGCTTTGGCTTATTTACTACTCTGATCTTATTTTTTTTAACCAAATGAGAGAATAACAATCATTATAGGAGCTACTTCTAAGTGCAGCACTGGTAAAATGGATTAAAAGAAAAGTAGGCCTGTTACAATAAATCAGTTATTCACGTGATAAATTAAAACAATAATTTCCTGGGTGTGCTGTGGTGGCTCAGGGGTTCAGCACAACCCACATATGGAGGCTTTAGTCCTCGACGTGGCCGTCACAGGTTCGATTCCCAGCCTGGCGACCTTTGCTGCATGTCTTCTCCTTCTCTCATTACCCTGTTTCCTGTCAATTAACTATCAAATAAAGGCCCCTAGAGCCGATAAAACCTTAAAAAAAAAAAAAACACAATAATTTCCATTTCTTTTTCCCATCTTTCTAAAAAAACGGATGACAAAAGTCTTCATTTTGGTGCTTTGGTCTCAACTACCCATTTGTTGTTTGCAGAGACTCCATAACTCATTTTATTTGTTTTTTTCTTATTATTTATTGTGGATATTTAAAATGGCTTCCATTGTTAAATGTTCATTCAGAAAGAGCAGGACCTTCTTAAAGTGACAGAGACCCGATTTCAAGGCGTTAAAGTCAAATTTTATATGTATAATATTTTGTAGAACAACTGAAGGTAACATAATTAATTGATTTTTCTGTAAAATATTTGTTGGTGAAATACAGCACCGCTGTGATCTTTGCTGCATGTCTCCAACTCACCATCAAGCCGTTTGCTGATTGGACTCCTGCTGACCCGACTCATCCAGTATCGCTTTCGATTGTCCGGCTTTGAGGTTTGAATCTTCGCCTCGCCTGCCTCGTCTTTCGCCGCATCCTCTCTCTGAGGCTCCGGCGACTCGGCGGCGTCCGCGCTTTGACTCGCCGTGTTCGAACAAGGCTCTGACGGCGTTACGGTTTGCGTGACATTCTCGCTCTGTGTCTCCTCTGGAGGTTTGTCCGTCGGGTCAGTGGAAGCCTCGTCCGGCGGCGGCGGATCTGCTAACCGCGGCGGTTTCTCTGTGATTTCGTTGAGGGTTAGAGTGTTGAAGCAGAGCTGCTCGAAGTCTCCGCCCAGCCGGTGGCAGAGTTCGTTGATGATGCCGTCGCAGTCGCCCAGCAGCTCCACGTCAAAGTTCAGATGAGGCAACGGCTCCCTGTTGATCAGAACCTGAGGCACTTCATGAGGAATGGAGTCTGGACGGGAAACGAAAAAACAGAAATTACGGCACCAAAAACCTTCAACAGACAGCAGGAAGAAGATTCCGGTAAGACCTACTCGGAATGAGGGCGACCGGCCGGACTTTTAGAGACGAGCCGATGACGATCAGAAGGTCGACTTCGTCTTTGTCCTGCTTCATGGCTCTGTGGAAAAGTTCTGGAAGATTCTCTCCAAAAAACACGATGTCAGGTTTCATGATGGCCAGAGGAATGTCCGAACACCGGGGGCAACGGGGGACGACCTGCAGGAAGACTTTGGTTATTCATTACAGCTCATTAAGAGTTTCCATGCTGGTTAAAGCTGCAGTATGTAACATTTATGTAAAATATGTTTCTAACATATTTGTTAAAACGGTCACCATATTGTGGCGTTACAACATGACAAATAATCTGTGAAAAGATGAGCCCTGAGCTGCTATTACCAACTGAAGAAACGCACCAAAAACAACCAGGAGGCGGGGCTTAACGCTGCCAGTAAATCTTGTGTACTCGCTGCTAAATGTGCTAATGGTAGAGTAACAACTTACCGTTACAGGAAAGCTGTTTATCCACCAACACTGGTAGCTATGCTAACCAGCCTTTGCATTCATAACATGATATGCTAGCTGCAGCGTAGCAGAGATGAAGGGAGGATTAAGACCCGCCTCCTGGCTCTGATTGGTTGCTTCTAGTTACCACTGGGAGAAAACACAGGAGCTAAATTTCTTTTTCACATATCTGTCTCAAACTGTCACAACATAGTGACAGCTTCAACAAATATGTAAAAAAAAAAAAAAGCTTTTATATAAGATACATACTGCAGCTTTAAGCCCTAAAGTATAAACAAGACGAGTTCACAACTGATTTTTTTAAAGGGCTCTCAATATGGAAGCTGTGAAAATGAGTCTGGGTAGGACTGCTACGTCTTCACAGAATCAGTAGCTATGTTTCTGTTCAATTATCATGCAAAGCTTGAGTGAATTTTAAAAATGTCACAGAACAAAAACAAACAAAAAATGAGGATACTCTGCATGGGTGGGATAAACAGGAAGTAAAGATTGAGTTTCGTGCCTCTGGTAAGGCACAGACCAGTAGATAGGAAGGTCATTAACTCTTGTTCAGGGAAGCTTAAAAATCATTTCAGGAAGGTGTAAAATACTTTTTCTGCAAAGTTGAAAAAGTTATTTTAAATGTTGCTGTTAAAACTTTTCTAATGCAACGCTACAAAAAATTTAAATAGTAAAAACAAAAATCATAAATGGAAACGCTGTTTATGACAGTGGGGACCAAACGTTTTGCACTCCAGGCCAAAACTGGCAAGTCGAAAACATTTTTATGCCAAATTAAAAACACAAAATGATTTTGCCTAAGGCGGCAGTTTTGAACAGACTTGAACCGGTTTTTAATCAATAAATACCTGATTGAGGATGTCAGCCCTTATCGCCTCACAATCCACCTTGTATTTACAGACAAGACACGATGCAGTAGCAAATGATCCTGAAATGACAAAAAGCAGTGTATTTTTTTAAATCACCATATAGAAACAGCTTACAGAGCAGGAAACAAAATAAAAACTCACCATGGCACTGGATGATTCGCTGAACTCCGGCCACTTGCTCCAACGTATCAATGTTTTGAGTGTAATTGCGAAGCAGCTTCCCTTGTTTATCCAACATGGATATAAATCTGTGACAGGGCGACGGCTGGAACTGACCAGGGAAGATCTCCTGCAAGAAAAGGAGCACATTCAACATTAACTGAATATAAATGCCCATATTTACCTTCTACTACCTTCTAACATTTAAAATTTAACTAAGTTGCTGAATGATGAAACTTGTTAGCAATCATTTATCATTGTAATAAAAAGATGAGAAGGCATGAACAAACCTTAGCAAACTTGAAAAAGGGTCTAGGGTCTCTTCTGAAATATTCAATATCAAACATTGATTGAGGATCTGGAAGATCAGGAAAATCTACAGCAAGTCGCGCATAAATTCCATCTCTGGAGCGAAAGTCTGGTATTCCACATGAAACGGACACCTAAAAACAGACACAAAATAGATATTTTTAATAATAACATTTTAAATTAGACATTTTAAAAATAAGTACAAATACATACACCAGCGCCAGTCAGGACTAGGATCCTTTTGCTTTCATGAAGAAGCTTCACCACATCTTCCAAGGTGTTGATATCCTTTCGTTTTCTTCTTTTTGGAGGCTCAGAGATGTTGATGATTATCTGCCATAACGTCATATCATCCAGGTCTGGGGGGAGGATGGTTTCAGGAAGCAGATCCCTCAGAATGGCCCGTGGATCCGTCTCTCTGATGTGCTGCTGGATGTAACTGTACGAACCTGTTGACAGATAAAACATGACAGAAAAGCAAGGGTTAATGTCATTTAGATTAGTAATAAACATAATAACTAGAACTTTATGGTAGGAAGTGACAGTAAAATTCTCCAAATTACTTATTTGCGGTTGAGGAGTCCAGTCACTGGAGCTTGCATGTGAAGATCTGTCATCTTCCTCATCAATGTGCTCTGGTGTGACAGCAAGACCATTGCGAAGCAGATCGTTATGTCCAAGAAAATCTGAAAAGGGAAGGGGGGAAAAAAGGCTGAAACTGACTGGTAAATGGTCATAGTTTGATACAATGAAATAATCTATTAAAAAAATGACTCATCTACTGGTACAAAAAGGTGAATTAAGCAGCGACATATTAGAATATGCAGTAATATAGTCTTATAATTGATAAAAACTATTATAATTACAATATCTTAAAAGTGTCCAAATTATGAGAATGAATTACAACACCTTTATGTAAAGGCAGTGCAGCAGGATGCCTTAAAGAAGGTGGATCTCAGAAGAATGGTGTACAGAATTTAGTGCTACACCGGCTAACTGACGCAAAGTTAGTATCCAAGTTTATTGCCATTGAAAAAGTTATCTAAATCACAAGTCCTGCTGAAAGCTTTCCGTTCTTCCTCAGAAAACCTAATAAAAATAATAAAAATGCCAATACAAAACTTATTTAAGAGAAGAAAATAAACACAGTTTCGCTTTCGTAAAAATCTAAGTAGCTAGCCGGTGATTTGATTGAGTTGGTAAGCCAACCAGCGTTGGAAGGGATGTCCATCGCTCTACATACCGGCACCTTCCTCAGTTGCACCAAAGGCGGTGCTGTCGCCTAATTTCCCAGATGATTTAAGCGGCTCGGAGACCGGCAGACTCAGTCCATTGTTGTCCCCGCCTCGCGATGCCGGGGCCTGCTCCACCGCCATCATCACCGGCTTCGCTTCCTTCTTCTCCGCTGGCTCGGCACAATTCCCCGCCTCTTCCCGGCTACCAATGGCCGCCGAAACGCAGGAGATTGTGTCCGTTTCTATGGCTCTAGGTCCGTGGTTGGTCACCGGATTGATTTTTGACCTTTTTGCGATAGGTTCGTCCATCTCAGAGGTGCCTGAACAAGCCGTTCCGAGAGCGTTCTCTCTGTCCGCCATCTTCAGCCCACAGACCCGCTGCGCAGCTCCTTCGTCTCGGACAGCTGGCGTCACGTGACTTGCTCTCCGCCAGTAAGGACGAGCGGAGCGTCCCCATTGTGCGTCGGTGACATTAAACCACAACAAATTGGTGTTGCGTTCACATACTCAAAGAAAAATACGTCAAAACCATAAACGAATCGCTAAAACTGTGCTAAAATGGGATTGAATCGCAAAATTCTAGCCTTCCGATGAGGGAATAGTGATTGAGTTAATATATTTTAATTGATTTCAGTTGCCCTACATGCACATTGGTTTTCTAAGCATAAAACTAATGACAAATTCATATTTATCTTAAATGTACTTTTAGCTCAGAGGTTTTACCGAAACACTTGAATGCAACATACGTCACTCGAGAAAAGGACAGACACGTTTATTCAACTGAAGAGATTTGATTGACATTCTTATCAGTTTAATGTCTCTTTAGTGTAAACATTTTTATCAGCAATGCTATAAAACGTTTGGGGAGAGGCCGAGCTAGACCAGTCCTTGAAATAAACAGTTGTAATCTGACAGAGCTGCATGAAGTTGCGATAAAAAGCGATCATAAACGTTTTTCTAAGCCACTCGTAAATGGAGGCTATTTTGGGTCGTAAACCTGAAGACTTGGAGGATTACTACGGGTTGTTAGGTTGTGATGAACTGTCATCGGTAAGTTCCCAGTGGATGACTCGGGGCTCTGTCTATTTGCTGGAACATTACGTCTTCGCTTGACAAATCAAAACACGTTTCTTTAAATACTAATGCAGAAGCATAGAGTATTGGATGAATATTATTGATAAATAAATTGTTATTTAAAGACTCAGTTTGTTGTTCAAAGTGAATTTATGTGAAACCTGTTGCTTCACGACATAAGAATCGATCTTTCGCAAATCAAATAAACCTTTTACAGATCAAAAACTGTATTTGAAAGACTCTGCTATTAGAAGAGAATAATTTAATCCTGTTTTGAAGAGTCTACATTTTGTAGTTTTTAAACTAGAGCTTGAATTCATCATCTTAGTATCTGCTTAGAGACGTGGATCGTGATGCTCTGTGCAGGAACCATCTCTTGTAGCAGTCAGTGTTGCAATGAATCTGAAGAGGCCTCTGACTGAAGACCGTTGCTATGTGATGGTCTGATGATACTAGCAACTCAATTTCCAGGCATCAGAGACAATATTCTACAGTATTATTGAAATGTGTCTGAATTGTTTTTGTGTATGTTTTCTTAAAGACTGAGCAAATTGTGAATGAATACAAGATCAGAGCCTTAGCATGTCACCCAGATAAACACCAGGACAACCCAACAGCAGGTGAATCTCATATTAACTTCTCTTCAACTGAAGATATCTGTTAATTCATTGGTTTTTCTTGTGATTCTATGAGATACACCAGTGTTCTGCAACCTTTGCAATACATAGAGCCACATTTATGAGTTTCAAGACACAAAATTCCCTTGTTTATCCAGGCTCTTTGAAAAAAGATATCTTATAATTTTTGACAAATATCAACTACAGTAAATAATAAATAATAATTTGATATTTGCATATAGTTTCCAGCCTAATAACAAGAAAAATAGATATAAATAAAAAAATATGGTACTTTTAGTGTCATTCTGTTGTGGAAATAAAAAGAAAATATTTCATGAAAAACTGAAAGATACCTAAAACTTGCATTTTATCACATCTATTTTTGAAACTTTGTCATTTTAGTCAAAGTTTTTATGGGCTTCCAGGAAATAGCATAGGACACTTTATTTTTATTATTATTTTTCTTTAACATTTTAGATTATTATTAACATGTCATAGACATAATTATTCTAAGAGTTTTCTTTCTTCTGCTCAGTGGCTGATTTCCAAAAGCTGCAAGAAGCCAAAGAGGTTCTGTGCGACGAAGCCAAACGGAAAAACTACGACCTGTGGAAAAGAAGCGGGATAAGTATTCCCTTCCAGGAATGGCGGGCCCTGAATGATTCGGTAAAAACGGTACGAAGCGTCTTCAATCGCTGTAGGTTTCCAGGTTTCGCTGCAGCTGCAGTTAACTAACTGACGCAGCTTTTTTTGTGTTTGCAGTCGATGCATTGGGCTGTGAGAACCAAGAAGGAACCGATGCTGGAGTCCTGCCAACCGGGAGATCCGGCTGCTTTACAGACCGATGAAACATCGGAGAATCCTTTAAATGAAACAGCGTTATGTAAGTAAATAACATCAGGTGTTTGTTTTTTTTATTACTTTAATAAATATATTTAAACTTGTCTGCTAGCCCAAGTGACAGTTAAATACACAGAATAAGAATCATCTTAGCCGCCAACTTGTGTGACGAGTGTTCTAATCATATGGACTATGAATTCAGGTCAATTCTACAACAAAATGTTAAAGCCAGGTTATGTTTTTTTTAAAACTGTGACAATAAAGTCAAAATATTGTAAAAAAAAACAAACAAACAAAAAAAAAACAGTCAAATACAGTCATAATTATATTTTAAATAATGTGAGAATAAAGCTGTACTCCAAAAACCAACAAAAAATAAAAATGAGAAATGTTGAGCATTTTGTGAAGTTAAGCTTTGGTATCAGTTTTACAGAGAAGGAAATACTCCATCTTCTAACACTTTAGAATAAAATGATTATCAAAGCTTTTTTTATCATTAAAGCAACTTTTTTTCACAATTTTTAGATGTTCTGGTAAAATTTCATCTTTATTCCTCCAATATCATTACTTTATTCTTGTAATTGAGCAAAAAATCATCATAGCATGGCACTAATATTCCGCCATATAATCCATAAAATGGACGACTGAAATAAAAGCCACTTTTTGAAAGTGTTTCTGTCATTTTTTTTATTTTGTTTTTAGAAAATACTGAAAAAAAATCTGAGATTTTATTTTTAAGTCAAATTCATGCTGTGACCAAGAACCAAGCATCTTCAAAGAATAAATGTGGATGGTGGAATTTAAAATATGCACACCGCACATTTCAGATTTTAATTTGAAAATGATGGAATTTAAAATATGCACACCACACCTTTCAGATTTTAATTTGAAAATAATCATATAATGTTTGAAAACAATGAGTACTCTTCATTCCATTTCATAGTTTGGCGCTACTTTGTGTGTATCAGACAAAAGTGCAATAAAATACGCAAACATGGAACGATGAAGGGATATTTATCTTCATTTTCACATCATTGTCTACCTTGAAATAATCTCTTTTTTTCCCCCAATCAGGTGATTTTTATCATCAGCGTTTCCGTTGGGCCTCTGACTCTCCATCATGTCTGCTGCAGAAGTTCAGAAATTATGAAATATAAATGAATTGGCATTAAAAGCTAACTCTCGTTACTCTCTTTAAGTATTTGCTTCCTGCTGTTTTCAGGCGTTCAGCTGCTGAAGTTTCTGCCTTCTTATGAATATGTAGCTTGTGTCTATGGTATTAAAGATATGTGGATGTGGATGTTTCTGTTCCAAATGGATAAATATGACATGTTCCTTATTTTATGTGATAAAATCAAAATGTAAAAAATTATTTTTTAATGTTTTGTGTAACTTTTGATGTTAATGCTGTGAATATGATACATTTGGTAGGTTATGTTTGCTTTTTTTCCCCATATTTGTCTCGTCTTTTAAACTAAACAGAGGAATTTCAGCTTTTTGTTCCACTGACTCCTGTTCAAAAAGGTTTTGTTTCTCAAATAAACTACAGTTTCAATGTGATTTATTATTTTTTCATTCTTTAGTGTGAATTTGAAATTATGTTTCAGGATTAGACATTACTCTATTTGGGTTCAGGCCAGAATGATAGCTGCTGCTGATCTACATCAACTGAGCGCAAGATAATTTGCATATATGTAATTAAAAGAGAGTAAACTTGTATTTTCTTTATATCTTTGCTTACCAGAATTAACGGTGATACCAATTTTTTTACACAACACACACCACATGCAAATATTAAAAAATAATTTGTTGGTAGTGATGTTTTTTAAAACTTTAATAGTTAATATTTTTTTATTATATTCCGTTTTATATTCTTTTACAGATTTCTCAACAAAGATTATTTTTGTAAGGGTATTTCTCAACAAAAATGCAGTTTGGTTGTATTACTGTGGAATTGTGACCGGTGGGTATTTGGGTTGCTGTCCAGTTGGGGGCGCTTTGGAACCAAGAAGCTGCAGTGGTTTTGAGTAGAAAACGTGAGGTTCTTGTTGCTCCTAGACGCTTTATTGCTGAGGTTGGGTGGTAGTTAGTGAGGCGGTGTAAAAACATGAGGTGTGGACGCAGTAAAAAGACTGAGTCTCGCTGTATTACTCAGGCTGCGCTACAGCGTCTATTCACAGGCGCGATCCCACTACTGAGCGGCACGGGGGCTTTGACCTGCTCCGTTCCCGACCTGGGCCGATGCACCCCTCCTTAGGCGACCTGGTGGTCCCGGGCTCCCCCAGGAGCACCATATCGATACCGAGCTTAGTGCGGACACCCGATCGGCATAGTCCACTGCAGCTCAGAGCTCCTGAGCTCAAACGATCCGCCAGCCTCAGCCTCCCGGTAGCTTGGATTACAGGCGCGCGCCACCGCACCCGGCGAAAGCTGCCTGCGCTCAGCGGACATTTACCCTTCAGTAGGGTGACGTCATTGCGTACCGCCGTCGCCGTCTGCTTGATCGCAACCACCACAGATTGTACTTGCTTTATTAAAGACACTTAACTTACGACAGCGTATTAGGGCCATTGTAGGTCGAAAATAAAGGAGTACATTTCCGCCAAACAACTCAGACATTTTATAGAAAAAACAAGTACAATTCTGAGCTCCAAAAGTAAAATATTTGCAAAAATAACCCTACAATTTTCTCTTTTTTTCAAGTGCATTTTTTACTTTTCAAACTAAAATTTTCAAGTCTCTCCGATTAATATAAAAATGTCTGAGTTTGTTAGCGGAAAGATACAATTTTTTCTACTTACAATGGCTCTGGCATGGGAGTTAAGTGTTTTAAATGAATGACAAATAAATAGTATTCTCCTGTTTCAAGTGAAAAAGGAAAATATTTGGTGGTTGCGATCAAGCAGACGGAGGCGGCAGTACGCAATGACGTCACCTTACTGAAGGCTAAATGTCCGCTGAGCGCGGGCAGCTTTCGCCGGGTGCGGTGGCGCGCGCCTGTAATCCAAGCTACCGGGAGGCTGAGGCTGGCGGATCGTTTGAGCTCAGGAGCTCTGAGCTGCAGTGGACTATGCCGATCGGGTGTCCGCACTAAGTTCGGTATCGATATGGTGCTCCTGGGGGAGCCCGGGACCACCAGGTCGTCTAAGGAGGGGTGCATCGGCCCAGGTCGGGAACGGAGCAGGTCAAAGCCCCCGTGCCGCTCAGTAGTGGGATCGCGCCTGTGAATAGACGCTGTAGCGCAGCCTGAGTAATACAGCGAGACTCAGTCTTTTTACTGCGTCCACACCTCATGTTTTTACACCGCCTCACTAACTACTACCCAACCTCAGCAATAAAGCGTCTAGGAGCAACAAGAACCTCACGTTTTCTACTCAAAACCACTGCTGCTTCTTGGTTCCAAAGCGCCCCCAACTGGACAGCAACCCAAATAACCACCGGTCACAATTCCACAGTAATACAACCAAACTGCATTTTTGTTGAGAAATACCCTTACAAAAATAATCTTTGTTGAGAAATAAAATAACATAAAACAAGCGTACGTTAAAAACATTTAGTTAGTATTAATCTTAATATTAATCTGATAGGTAAATCTGCGTATCAGTGTATAAATGTGCGCGCTTTTGTGAATGCGAATGAGTGAATGTGACTAGTGTAAAGCGCGTTGAGTGGTCAAAATGATCAGAAAAGCGCTATACAAGTTCGGTCCTTTTACTATTTACTAAAGGTATAAAGATTAAACTTTCAGTATTTATTAATATCCTTAATATCACAGGTGGCAGAATAGCCAAAAATTGTACTCAAGTAAGAGTAGCACTACTTCAACATATTTTTACTCAATAGCCGTCCAAGAATTTAATCAAGTAAGTGTAAAAAAGAATTTGGTAAAAAGTATTCAAGTACTGACTTATTATTATGACTTAAACAAACTGAAACCTGGAGATGTAGGTATTAATGGTTTAGTGCGGTGCGCCACCGCAACTGGAAAACAGTGCAGAAAAACCGCTTATGTTTCTGTAAATATAATATGAGGACAACATAACAAAGATTGTTTGTAACAAATATGTCATAGTCTGATCAAATTTCAAACCCCAAAAATGTTAACCATTCTCCGAATGAATTCATCATATAATTCGCTGACTATAAAATTATTTGCCAACTTATTTCCACTATAAACTGATTTAATGTATTGACCGGATGGAGTCGCAAGTGAAAGTTTATTAACCATCACAAGATGGCAGAAAAGGCACAACGAACCTTCCTGCTTCTCTTCCGGTGCCTCAGACATGTGCTTCCGGTGTCAGCAGGTCCATGTGGTAAACAAGCAGAAGCAGAAACATGGAGCCTTCTGATAAGTGGACGAATTTGCCTCATGGACCGAGTTTGAAGAACCTGACGGACGGAGGCTTCGGGAAGCTGAAGGACAAACAGCACCCCGCCGTCCAGGACCTCACCAAAGCCCACATCGAGTCCTTTAACCAGGCTGTCACCGAGGGACTCGCTCGGGTCGTCCTGGTGGGTCACCGGACAATGAATACGGAGTTATTTAGCTTAAGATGCTAAATTATATCGATTCGTCACTCAGCTCTATTAAAAGCGGGTGAAATCATTCTGTGTAAAATTAGAGCAAATTGAAACCCAAACATAATTTTTCATAAAGTTATTCCAGTTGTCCACTCATGTTCTCCCCTCTGCCAGACTAAACTTTACTTGTTTTAGGTTATTATATTATTATTATTATTATTATTTGGTGGATTCGAGAAAACTTTGTGAGAACATTTTTTTTTGTAAATTTGTTTATTGTGTTTTAGCATCTAATTTGAGCAGGAATGTGATTTGTTTGGTGACAAGAACATGATTTGCTTGGATTGTTTTAGTATAATTAATATTTATTATTCTTAATCACTTCTATATTTGAGTGGAATTAATCTGTAAAGTGTACACTTTATTAAACTGAATTGATAACTAATTAAATAACCTTTCCCCACTATTTTAATTTGAGATTCAGCTGTAACAGAAAGTTATAAACGGAGTTGGACGATATGGCTCTAAGATGTATCACAATATTAGCATTTCATATCAGTCTATATCAATATTGACTTTTATTGACTAGTTTTTTCCTTTAAATATCTGAAATACAAGAAAGGTTACTAGATGTAATCTTTCTTGTTTCATCTGGTTTTTACTCCACTCTTTTGATTTTTATTTTTACGCAGTTGTGAGAGACGGAGGAGAAACTTGAAACTGCTGCTGTGCCAATTACTCAGCAGGTTGTTGCTAGGCAACCACAGAGTGAGAGAGTTAGTCGATTCCACCAACCTAGCTTAGCTACCTTTCCTCTGCCTACATCACCCAGAATGCCGTAAAGTTCAGGATTGGCATTCAGTGAATATTGAATATTTCCTAGACGTGTTATACTGATATTATGTCTATCCCGCTATATATTGTTATTGATGTATAGTTATTAGCTATGAACTGGGGGTCGTCCATGTTTGGTTTTACCCGGTGTTTCCTCTCAGGCCATCCCGCCCCTGGAGTTCATGTTCAAACAGAACAAAGTGACCCTCGCCTTTGTGGAAGCCTCCATCCACAACCCAGTGGTCACCAAGGGCAGCATCTGCACCGAGATGAAGGTTTACCCCGCAGAGTGCCGAGGCAGGAGGTGCTCCTACAAAGGAAAGCTGGTGGTAAGGCCCCGTCCCTCAGACCAGGATCAAAACAGAGACCTTTGACCTCTGTTTGACGGTGCGTTGTGTCGTTTTAGGCGGACATCAGCTGGGCAATCAACGGCATCCCGAAAGGCATCATCAAGCAGTCCCTGGGTCAAGTGCCGATCATGGTGAAGTCCAAGCTCTGCAACCTCCACGGCTTGTCGCCCAAGGAGCTCGTAAAGCATCATGAAGAGGCAGAGGTTTGCTACGCCGTCCGTGATGTCATCGTCAACCATGACGGCCAATCAGATTCAAGCTTTAAAAGCAAAGGAGTTGTTCCAGTCAAATCCCACTAATTGTCTTTGACCTGGCAGGAAATGGGAGGTTACTTCATCATGAACGGGATCGAGAAGGTCGTCCGCATGCTGATACAGCAGAGGAGGAACTATCCGGTCGCCATGTCCAGGCCCAAGTGGAAGAGCCGCGGTCAGGGATACACCCAGTACGGTAAGGATGCAGAGCCACGCCTCCTTTAAAAGCAAGCGCCGCCCCTTTAAGAACGAGCCCCGCCCCCTGCTGGCAGGTATCTCCATGCACTGCGTGAGGGAGGAGCACTCGGCCATCAACATGAACCTCCATTACCTGGAGAACGGCACCGTGATGCTGAACTTCATCTACCAGAAGGAGCTGTTCTTCCTGCCGCTCGGCTTCGCTCTGAAGGTAACACACCGATCCAGTACCGATCCGATACCCGCACCGATCCGATAACCGTATCGGTAAAGATAAAATTCTACTACATGTGTCTGATGCATGAATGCAGGTCTATTCAGTCTGATTCTGTTTATTTTACGTTGTATTTATAATTCCTAATTGCACTTTCTTGGTGTGTTCAAGAGTTATCAAATAACTTGTAATCCAGTGCATTTATATGACGGCGCAAAAAAACTATTTTTTTTAGATTAATTTCAGAAATTTGATAGAAAAACTTGGAAATTTATGAGCTCCGAAAGTAAAAACTTTGCTATGAAAAACAAAGAAATTTTGGGATTAGTCCCAAAAACATTTCTACAAATAAAATAGAATACTAGACGTCAGATATCGGTATTGGAATTGGAAAAAGTGGGTGGGTGCCCTCCTGATTTTAAGTTTGTATTTTTGTTTGCCTCTCGCTGCTCAGGCTCTGGTGGACTTCACAGATTTCCAGATCTACCAGGAGCTGATCAAAGGCAGCGAGGACAACTCCTTCTATAAGACCTGCGTGTCAGAAATGCTGCGCATGGTGTCGGAGGAGGGCTGCACCACCCGCAGCAAGGTGCTCGACTACCTGGGCGAGCGCTTCCGGGTCAAGCTGAGCGTACCGGAGTGGTACACCAACGAGCAATGTGCCAACTTCCTGCTAAAGTAAGCACTTAATATAATGTACGAAGAACTTCTTTAAAAGGCTTTCATGTCTTTTATTTTAATTTTGAGGATGAGTGGTTAGAGTAGGGGTGTCCAATGTGTGGCTCGGGGGCCATTTGTGGTCTGATTGTGTGTGGCCCTTCACTTCAGTTCAAGAATAATAGCAAGCCAGTTTATCAGATAATACTTTTTTGTAATTTAATGCTGTAGAGGTGCAGCATTGAGTTGTGTGTCGCATGCGGGGCCCTAAACTCTCCTCTGTCTCAGTTCCCGGCTCGGTGACATCAACTCCCTGGGAAGAGCAGGAAAGTTATGAAATTAAAATGATGGTGAAACTCTGCGTTTTGTGTGCAGCGAATGCCTCTGCATCCACCTGAAGTCGGACCTGGAGAAGTTCTACCTGCTGTGCTTCTCGACCCGGAAGCTTTTCACCTTCGCCAAGCAGGAATGCATGGAGGAGAACCCGGACAGCCTGATGTGCCAGGAGGTTCTGACTCCGGGTCAGCTCTACCTCATGTTCCTGAAGGTCAGACCCGCCCGCTCTTATTTGGGTTCTTCCTGTCTGCTCTGTATCCTTCCTTCTTTCTGGCTCTCTTTCCTTCATCTCTCCTCTCTCCTTTCCCTCTGTTATCTTGTTTGTCTCCTTTATTTCTATTTTGATTTCTTTCTTTCTTCATTCCATTCCTGTTTTTCCTTCCTTCCTTCTGCTCTGTATCTT
>NW_006800140.1:748305-776729 GCF_000485575.1 Poecilia formosa
CTTTTGTTCGTTTGTTCCTTTCCTCATTCCTTCCTTCCTCCCCCCTCTAGTCTCCTCCTTCCTTTGTTGTGTCCTTTTATCTTTTTTCCGTTACCTTCTCATGTCCTTTCTTCCCTCCTTTCTTTCCTCTGTCCTTTTTTTTCATCTTTGCTTCCTTCCTTTCTTCATCTGCTTTCTTTCCTTTGAAAATACCCATAAACAATTTGTAAATTCAGGAAACCCGTCTGAATCTCGTCTTCGTTAAGATTTCATTTAACGCCGTTGAATCTCTCGCAGGAGAAACTAACGGCGTGGCTAACGTCGGTGAAGCTCTCCTTCGATAAGCGAGGGACCAAGCTGACTGGCGAACTGAGCACTGAGAATGTGATGAAGTTGTTGAGCATGGGGTCAGATTTAACCAAACCGTTTGAATATCTGCTGGCCACCGGGAACCTGCACTCCAAAACAGGTACGCACAACAACAACAACCACAAAGTCCAGCTAGCTAACTACTTAACTTGAGATTAAAGAAATTATCTTAATGTGTGGAAGAGTATGAGAAGCTAAAATGCTAATGATAGCTCAGTGTTGCCACTAACACCGACTTACTCCATTTAGTTTACAAACATTTGTTTATGAGCTAAAATGCTAAAATTAAATCTGACTAGTTCTGATTTAAGATTTTGATACGTTAATAGCTAAAGTTGCATCTAATTAAAGGTCATTTGAAAAAGGTCAATTGAAATGGCATTAGAGGAAAGCTCTTCCTGTGGGGTCAAAGGTCGTGTCGTCCTCCAGGTCTCGGCATCCTGCAGAACACGGGCCTGTGCGTCGTGGCCGACAAGCTGAACTTCATCCGCTACCTGTCGCACTTCCGCTGCGTCCACAGAGGAGCCGCCTTCGCCAAGATGAGGACGACGTCAGTCAGGAAGCTGCTGCCGGAGTCCTGGGGCTTCCTGTGTCCGGTCCACACGCCAGACGGCGAGCCCTGCGGCCTCATGAACCACATGACGGCGAGCTGCGAGGTCGTCACCGCCACCGCCTACACCACTGCGCTGCCGGCGCTGCTCTGCTCGCTGGGTGAGGAATACACCGCCGGACTTCTGTTGCTTTTCCTTTCTTTCTGGTTCTTTCTGGTTCTTTCTTTCAATCTGTCATTTTTCTCTTGTCTTCTGTTTTTCTTATTTCTCCCTCCCTTCCCCCCCAGGTGTCACCCCGGTGGACGGATCTCCGGGTCAGGCCTTCTGTGACTGCTACCCGGTGGTTCTGGATGGGTCCGTTGTCGGTTGGGTCGAAGCTGATTTGGCTCCGTCCGTTGCCGACTCGCTGCGCCGCTTTAAGGTGACTTGGATGAATATTTCTTGTCCTCCTGGTCGTTTTTCCAGGTAAACTTGACCTCTGAACTCTTCCTTCAGGTTCTGGGACAGAAGAAAGTCCCTCCCTGGACTGAGATCGTCCTGGTTCCTAAAACCGGGAAGCCCAGTTTGTATCCGGGCCTATTCCTCTTCACTACGCTGTGCCGCATGATGCGACCTGTCCAGAATTTGGCTCTTGGGAAGCAAGAGCTGATTGGCACATTTGAACAGGTAAATTATGCCTTATTAACATATTTTTAAACTGTTTTTGGGGAACCAGCAGCACTAAACCAGCTGCACTCTGTTGGCTCAGCTTTACCTCAATGTGGGGATCCTGGAGGCGGAGATAGAGCCGGGTGTTAGCACGCACCAGGAGCTGTTCCCCCACAGCATGCTCAGCGTGGTGGCCAACTTCATCCCCTACTCCGACCACAACCAGAGCCCCAGGAACATGTACCAGTGCCAGATGGGTAAGTCAGCTACACCGGGGGGTCCAAACTGTGGACCAGAGGCCATTTGTGGCCCTTTGGTTAAATTTTTGTGATCCCTGACTGGAATTCAAGAACGGCACAAATGTGTCCATCCAACGCTTTTTGTAATATTTTTTAGGATGAGATTTTCCGTGGCGACTTTTTATGTCCTTAAACGGAAATTGTCAAGTAAAACACAAGTTTTTCTTTAGCTAGCCTTTTTTGTGTTATGTCGTGCCTTGTGGCATAATAAGTCGTGCCACAAGGATCCAGCAAGATTTTACTGGAAAACAGACTTCGTAATTTTTTATATTAATTTGTGCCGTGACAACAGTTTGCCAGTCTGGACTGTTTCTCATTGTTATTTATTATCGTATGTTTATTATTATTACTTTATGTATTTATTAACTTATTTAAATTTTTATTGTGTGCTATGCTGGGACAAACAAAATGTTCCCCTTGTGGGATCAATAAAGTCTTATCTCTCTGCTAGTTAAGCTAGATTGGTGGAATTAGCTAACGCTTTCACTCTAGTTACCTAGCAACTCGCTCATTCTCTGGTTACCTAGCAACAATCTGCTGGGTAACTAACACAGCAGCAGTTTAAAGTTTTACCACCATGCCTAAAAACTGATTTAATACAAAAAACAAAAACAAAAACATGGAGAGTAAACTGTGGCTGAAGCAGGAACGTCACCAGTTTTGTAGTATTTCAGATATTTCAAACAAAACAACAAAAAAATCAGTAATCACTGATATGGACTGTTATTGAAGTAGTTGTCACTTTTATTTTTTTCACATCAGTAAAAATATTATGATAAAACTTTAAGTCCATCCCTAATTTTAAGCCACAACAATCATAAATAAACCATCCTGGAGGGACTGCGCAGCGTTGAGGAATTGTTTAATCGGCCATTTTCCACTGCAGGGAAGCAGACGATGGGATTCCCGCTGCACTCCTTCACGGATCGCTCTGACAACAAGCTGTACCGGCTCCAGACGCCGCAGAGCGCTCTGGTCCGGCCCTACATGTACGACCACTACAACCTGGACAACTACCCGAGCGGCACCAACGCCGTCGTCGCCGTCATCTCCTACACGGGCTACGACATGGAGGACGCCATGGTAAGCGCCGGTTAACGGTCTGGTTTCTGGAGCAGTCGTTATCAAACTGTGGTCCCCGGGCGCCCTCTAGTGGTTTGTAAGGTACTGCATGTAAACAACCATTTATTTGCCGTGACGTCAGGTAAAAGTGCGACGCGCACCGCTAGCTTACAAAGCTACCAAAGTATTGTGTTTAGAAGCAATAATGGGTAAAAGGCTGAAAGCCAGGACAGAAAAAGTGAAGATACCGGTGGAAAGAAAACAACGTCAGGAATACTTACGATCGGAGGAAGCTAAGAAAACCTGCTGAGAGTATCGATGTGTCGTTCACGAACTATTAGATTTGTTTTGATCGGCTCTAAGCCGTGAACGAGTCTCAGTAGGTGAGAACTGTTCTTTATTTTTACGTCTTTGTTTGCTTATAACGCTCCTGTTATTTTTATTTAATTTAAAATGATTTAATTGGCAAATAAATACAATTGATGCACCATTAAATATTCTTATATTTAATGGTGCAGAAGACGGTTTTTGTTTCCGCCAAGCAGCTCATGTCTATTTTTCTTTTATTGTGATTCTAAATTACAAATAGCCGTAAAATGTTATTAATGCATAACACATTTGGTATTTAACAACTTCTTTTTTTAATTTCTATGTATTTGACATCATTGGAAAGCATAGATTCCACACTTTCAGAATCTATAAATAAGTCAAAATGGCCCCAGTAGATTTGTTCATGACAATAACTGATTTAAAAGCTAATCTTCTCATTTCAGGTTAAATATATTAACATGTTGTGGGGTAGTTTCATGTTAGGTGGTCTGTGTTTGTTTGTTAAATGGGTTAATCAGCCTGAAAAAGTTTGAGAATCGTTGGTTTAGGGATGAAACGCTGACGCTTCTCGATCTCGTCAGATTGTGAACAAGTCGTCTTGGGAGAGAGGCTTCGCTCACGGGAGCATCTATAAGACGGAGTTAGTGGACCTGGCGGAGAAGGTGAAGGGAGAGGACGGCGTCGTGTTCGGGGCCAAGCCGGGCGACCCGAAAGTGAACGGGAAGCTGGATGTAGACGGGTTGCCTCACATCGGGTCGGTGATTCAGTACGGAGATCCGTTCTACAGCTACATCAACCTGAACACGGGACAAAGCCACGTCAGCTTCTACAGGTCACTGCACAAACTTCACTGTTTTAAATACTCGTTACAACTGTGACAGTTTGATAAGAGACGGATAATCTGTGAAAAGATTTATCTCTTTTTTTGGTCGATTACGAACGCATAATCGACCAAACCTCTGGTCCACCAACAAACTTCTGTCTTGGTTCGGTTGAAATGCTGTGTGAACACCAAGCAAACCAGAGACCGCTTCAAAGGCAGGAAGTGGACTACAGCAGATTGCATTCTGGGTAAATAGAACCACAACAAATGTGCCAGTTGAGCACCAGCAGGAGAAATAACTGCTTTTTTTTTACCAAAGACAAAAGAGAAATCCTACAGCTGCTGAATTTGACACTACTCTATTTTTGTTTACATTTTGTGAAGAAGAAAGTTGTGCTCATATTTCTCCAGAAATTAATGTAGTTTTCTTCAGTAGTTCTTGGCGCAGCGCCCCCACAGGGGAGGAGGGGAACAGGTTTTTGAGTTTGGTTCATTTGACTCAGTACAGAGGGAAAGAGAACCAGAGTTGGATAGTTACTAGTTACATTTACTCAATTACATAAACTTGAGTGACTTTTTTTGAAAAAATACATTTCTACAACTCTGTACTTTTTACTTTTACTTGAGTAATTTTATTATGAAGTATTTCTACTCTTACTTTAGTAACACTTCTGGATTTTCTACCCACTGAATGAAAAACATGTTTTAACCAGAAATTCACCAGACACAGACTGGTTTTTTACCAGATACTTTTTCAGTCTTACTTGAGTAATTTCTTTTAACTTTTACTTGAGTAAAAATATTTTGAAGTAGAGCTACTCTGAAGAGAACCACAGCAGTTGAAATGTAACAAATGTTTTAATTTTCCAGACTATCGGATGTGAAAACACCACTAACTGCATGTTTTGTGTCTGTAGGAGCCAAGAGGCTTGTGTCGTCGACAACATCAAGGTCTGCAGCAACGACACGGGATCGGGTCGCTTCAAACGTGTCTGCATCACCGTCCGAGTGCCGCGTAACCCAATGATCGGCGACAAGTTCGCCAGCCGCCACGGCCAGAAGGGCATCCTGAGCCGCCTGTGGCCGGCCGAGGACATGCCGTTCACCGAGAGCGGCATGAGCCCGGACATCCTCTTCAACCCGCACGGCTTCCCGTCCCGCATGACCATCGGGATGCTGATCGAGAGCATGGCCGGGAAGTCGGCCGCCCTGCACGGCCTGAGCCACGACGCCACGCCGTTCACCTTCTCCGAGCAGAACTCTGCGTTGGAGTACTTCGGGGAGATGCTGCGCGCCGGCGGCTACAACTACTACGGCACGGAGCGGCTCTACAGCGGGCTGAGCGGCCAGGAGCTGGAGGCCGACATCTTCATCGGCGTCGTGTACTACCAGCGGCTCCGCCACATGGTGTCCGATAAGTTCCAGGTGCGCACGACGGGAGCGCGGGATAAGGTGACCAACCAGCCGGTGGGAGGAAGGAACATCCAGGGCGGGATTCGGTTTGGGGAAATGGAGCGGGATGCGCTGCTGGCCCACGGTTCATCCTTCCTGCTGCAGGACCGGCTGTTCAACTGCTCGGACCGCTCCGTGGCGCAGGTGTGCGTGGACTGCGGCAGCCTGCTGTCGCCGCTGCTGGAGAAGCCGCCGCCGTACTGGTCGGCCATGCGCCACCGGAAGACGGTGTGCAGTTTGTGCGGGAAGAGCGACTCCGTGGACTCCTTGTCTGTTCCGTACGTTTTCCGTTACTTCGTGGCTGAGCTGGCAGCGATGAACATCAAAGTGAAACTGGATGTGAAGTGAAGGGAACAATCAAAGCCTCTGTTTTCCTCTGCTGCTGTTTATCAGGTAGCGCTAAAGTTTGAATGTTTTGACCCTTAAATAAAAGATTTTTAACTGTCACAGTTTTATTACATGATGGTTTTAGTGGCTGTGGACAGTAGCAGCAAGTTGAGCTGAAGATTTCAGAAACTGCAATTCCAACTATTTAGATACAAACTATTTAGTTTACAAATAAAACATCTAGCTTGCTAACAAGTCCAAAACAGTAAGATAGTTTAGTCAGAATAGAAATTTATTTAATTGAAAAACCAAACATTTAGCTTGCTAATGAAATATTTAGTCCACAATGCCAAACAATTTAGTTTACAAAGGAAATATTAATCTTGCTAACTGAATATTTAGTGTAAATATCAGGCTATTTAGTTTACAAGCCAAATATTTAGCTTACTAGCTAAACATTTACTTCAAAATACCAAACTAGTTTACGAATTAAATATTCACCTTGCCAACTAAACATTTATTCCAGAATACCAAGCTATTTCTTACAAACCAGATATTTAGCTTTCAGCTTGCTAACTAAATATTAAGTCTGCAAGCTGAATATTTAACTTGCAAAGTTAATTTAGTTTTGAAGGTATGTAGTTTATAAATCAAATATTTAGTTTGTCAACTAAAGGTTTAGTCCAGAATTCAAAGCTATTTAGTTTACAAATTTAGCTTGTGAACTTAAAGTTTAGTTGGCAGGTTGAGCTTACAAACAAAATATTTAGCTTGCTAAATAAATATTTAGATTGAAACTGACATTTATGAATGGATAAGATGTTGAAAAATTAACTCCAGTTTTTTTCTCTTATGACTAAACCCAGTTTATTCATTTTTTACAGTGTAACTTTCCAAACGATACCCCATATCAGGGTTTCCCCAGAAAACTTGCTAATCCGGGTGCCCGGGGTGCCAGGGCAATTCTCCGGCCGCCCGCCATGTTTTTGAGTTAAAAAATGTTTGAAGTTGACAGGAAATTTAAAATCATTTGATAGTTTTGCGTTTTTGGAAGACTTGAAGATCAATACCTAAACACCAACTATAAAGTCTTTAAAAGAGGCAATCATTAAAAAACAAAACTAAAATTAACAATGCTAAGCCTGGCGGGGGCACAAATAAAGCCTGGTGGCCCGCCAGGCTTATTATACACTGAGGGAAACCCTGTATATAAGAGCCGGGTTTCTGCCAGGAAATCAACAAGTTCAAATGAGCTATTCCAGTTCTCCCAAGGATGCTTTTCTTATTTTTAATTGATTTACTCATTTATGTTGCATAATCACTCCAGCCTTGAACAAAAACAGTTAAAATAAATCATTAAATATTCAGGTTAATGACTTTAATGCCCACTTTGTGGAGGTAAACTTCTGCACACCCTTCACCCTCATTGTAGTGTCTTAAATTTTATATACAGTGTTAAAAAGTTGATAAAATATCTGTAAACATATGGAGGTTAAAAAACAAATCTGTTCACATTCCCATCACTGCAGCTGTGCCAGGACGGCCGGCAGGTCCAGAACAGACAGGACAGTGTAGTCTGGTTTCACCGGACCGTCCAGCTCAGACCCGTCCGCTCTGTGAATCCACACCGTGGCGCGAACTTTGGCGTTCACCCCACCCTGGATGTCTGTGTCCAGAGAGTCGCCCACCATGACGCAGTCCTGCGCCTCCACCTGCAGCATGCGGAAGCACAGCTGGAAGATGGACGGGAACGGCTTCTGCTCAGCGTGATCTCCGGCGATCACCACCGCGTCGAAGAACTCCTTGCATTCGGCCGCTTCCACCTTTTCCCTCTGAGTCCGAGCGTCGCCGTTGGTGAGCAGCAGCAGCTTGTACTGGCCACGGAGCTGCCTCAGCAGGTCGCGCACTTCCGGGGTCAGACACAGAAGCTCCAGCCGGCTGTTCTTCCACAAATAGTAGCACTGAGAAGCCAGATCGGACGCGGCGCTGCCTCCTGTAGTCTCTGCGATGCTTTCCGCCCAGTGGCACATGCGGATGTCGTCCTGGGAGGTGCCAGGCGGCCGGTCGGGGCTCTCGCGCAGCAGCTTCAGCTTGAATTTATCACAAATGCTGCGGACTGTGTCGTCGTCCAGGTTCAGTTTGGACTTCAGAATCTCCCCAGTCTGCAAAATACACAAACCAAGCCACATAAATAGGTCTGAAGCAATTAATCGTGATTAATTATGAAAATAATCACCAACTAACTTAGTAATCGATTAATCGTTAGTTGGACTGAAAAACATCCATTTGCTGAAAGATCTTTACATCAAGATGCTTAACCTTTGTTTTGATTCTGTCTGACAGAAAATCCAACTCTTTAGAATTTTGTTTTACAAACATACACATTAACTATGTATAATTTGAGTTGTGTTAATAAGCAATCACCGCTCGTAAAAATAAGAGTTTTTCCAGGGTTTTGGGAGGAAAACTCCTCCCTTGCCAGTGTTATGCCCAGAAACGCATGCCTGCCCAAAATTGCATCCCCTTTTCATTCTCCCCAAATATTATCCTATTGATATAAAACTTATACCAGTAGTTCATGGAACTATTCTGGTTATGTAGAAAAAGTTATTTTACCCTTAACATTTTATTTCTCAAAGTTAGAACAGGGATGCATTTTTTGGCAATATGGATTTCCAGCTTGCCACGATATGCATCCCCTCTATTTTGCATATTTTGGCAGGCTGGAAAAGCAAATTGCCAAAAAATGCATCCCTGTGCTAACTTGGAGAAATAAAGAGCTGAAAGGATTTCACCTTTTCTACGTAATGACACTTGTTTCTGAGCTATAATTTTTATATCAACAGGATGGATGCAAATATTTTCAGGCTCATGAATTAAAATGCATTCCCTCCTACATTAACAGATTAGAAAGTTAAGCATGATGTAAAATGTTCTACATAATGGGCCTCTGTTTTGTAATGATTTTAAGCTATTATGGTATCAAAAGAAAAAGCAGAGAATTTCAAACCATTTGCGGAGAACGTTTTCAACAGAGACGGACTGAAAAAAGGTTCGACTCATATGTGCCAATAAAGGTGTAAAAACCGTATTTATTTCAAGTAATTTGCGAAATAAAACCCAACATTTTAGGGATTACATGGTTAAGAAACGTGATAATGTTACAAATATCTTTAAAATGTCCTCTTCGGTCATACTTCAGTCCGGTTTCTCGTCAATATGCGAGACTTTAGACCGATGCGCGCTCCCGCGAGAGGGGATGCAATTTTGGGCAGGCCTGCGTTTCTGGGCATAACACCGGTCTTCATAACTCCTTTCCAGGTCGTGCACCGGCAGTCTGTTAAGGAGCGGACACCACGTCTTCATTCACTTCCCAGTTCGTTCAAATATCGACTCTTTCTTATTTATGCCGTGTAAATTAAATAAAATACGACACATGTTAACGGGTTTTCGCCATAAAACAAGTAACGCGAAGGTTGTTGACTTTAAAACCGAGAACTTTAGCTAGCGACATCAACAAGTAGCGGAAGTTTTAACTGAAGTCCCCGGAGAAAACCATTTTTAGCTGTCATCACCTTCTTTAGAGCCACTTCGCCGGCGAGACTCGTGTCTACGAGCGTGTTGTCCAAATCAAACAGGATCGCTTTCACAGCTTTACCCTCCATTGCAGAAGCACACCGTCATTCAACGCTAACCAGGAAAACAAACACAGCTTTGCGGAAGCGGTGCAAAGTGAAGTGCTTCATGGGATTTGTAGTTCTATTGACAAAATGACGCATTTTCACAATATTTCCTCTAGATGGCGCCATGCGCACACTGAAACTAAATGATAGATAGATAGATAGATAGATAGATAGATAGATAGATAGATAGATAGATAGATAGATAGATAGATAGATAGATAGATAGAGTTTAGCTTGCTTAATTAAGGACTTTCGCACTGTCAATGTAGTTAAAATTTGGTTGCAAGCTAAATTTTTAGCTTGGAAGCTTAATATTTAGTTAACAAGCTATTTAGTTTACAAACAAAAATATTTACCTCGTTAACTATTTAGTCCAGAATAGCAAACCAAATATTTAGTTTTTAACTTGCTAACTGAATATTTAGTAAGAAAGTTATATATTTAAAGTCAATCTTAATATTTAGTGAGCAAATTATATAGCTTGCAAACAAAAGTTTTAGCTCGCTAACTAGTTATTCAGTCCAGAATGTTAAACTATTTAGTTTACGAATGCTAGTTTACTAGAACTAGAATTGCTATTCTTCTAGCAATTTTAATTTTAACTACAATTGCTGTAGTTAGAAAGCAAAATATTCAGTTCCCAAACTAGATATTCAGTTTACAAGCTATTTAGTTTACAGACAGAATATTTAGCTTTTAGTTTGATAACTGAATATCTAGTTAGCCAGTAAAATGTGAAGCTTGTAAACTAAGTATTTAGCTAGCTAGCTAAATGTTTATGGAATTTATATATTTTTTAATATCTAGTTAGGTAGATAGGTATCTATTTAAATAGCTAGCTAGACAGACAAATATTATACCATACTATTAGTAAAAACACCATTACAAGCCTACTAAAAATGCACCAGTTTTTCTTTAGCCTGAATTGACACAAACCCTTAATTTTAATAAAATTTCAAGAAGAAAACCTTTTTAAAAAGTCGCAGTTTGGTAGGTTTGGGATTAAAATATAAAAAAATGTTTGTCTCTTAAAGTTTTTAAGAATTTGTGGCCAATCCCGAATAAAAACCCAAAGAAAGCAGGTGATCCAAATTAAGAAAAGAGTTAATTTTGTTTTGTTATAAATAAGAAAAAGTGCTTTATGTCATGAAAACATCATACAGTCACAAACGTTACATTTTGTTGAATGCCATCATCAAAATCATCTATAAACATCAAATATGTTGATCAATGTTCCATTTATTATTCATTATTAATTACTCTTACTTGAGTAAATTCTTATGGCTACTTTTTACTTTTACTTGAGTAAAATATGGTGAAGTAGTGCTACTCTTACTTGAGTACAATTTTTGAGTTTTCTGTCCACCTCCCGTTAAACAAATGTAAATAAATTAAGTTTGACGAACTTAATTCAATTACACATAACAAATTAACTGAAACATTTTTAGTTGGACAACAAATTCAACAAAATTACCATATCAAGCACTTTAAAGTTTAGAGAGGTAATTATTATTTTCATTGGTTTCCAGGATTTAACAATAAATCCGCTGGTTTTTTTGTGTGACTGAACATCCCAGACTGTCCCAGACGCTTATTTTAAAGTATTAGTCTCGCTTTTCTAAATAATAAGAACAATTCTACTAACAGTAACAATAAAAACCCCTACGTGACTCCTGAGCACGCATAATGCCAATTTAAACAGCATATTCCGTGACACGCAGCCTTTCAAAAATAAAAACATTCCTCAGCTCTTATGCAACCTGCGCTTTAACTCAGCCTCTTATCTGGCAGCGGGCCAGAAGTTCACACGCAACGCCGTGCAGAGTAGCTGCAAAACCTTCCCATCAGATACCACAACAAGCCTTTCTCACATTAAATAGGTGTTCTTCCAGCGCAGGTGCCTGTAGGACAAAAAGAAACTGGCCTAAATATCTCTGAAACATTCAAACATGCCACCTGCTGCTTGCATGGGAAGGAACTTTAAATGAAAGAGCGCTGCAAATTAAAGCCTTATTTTTATTGGCATTAATAAAAAATAATACTTAAAAAATGGAAGTGAAAGATGAGACGGTGGATGCTTGAAAAGAAAACATAAAACTGGAAAGGTGGAATTTCCCCTCTAATGTGAAGGGGGCAACAAAAGTGAGATGATTTCCTTCATGTTTCCGAGAAACAGAGCTGCAACATTATCATTTTTTGGCATTTTCTGCCAATGTCATGACTGTTTTTCACCAAGCTTAATTTTATTTTTTGTTTTATCATTTACCTGCCTGTGATGTAAATGTTGTGATGCACGTTGGTCAGCTGAGGTTGTTAAACTTTTATGTTCGGTATCCGAGTCCGCAACGTTTCTGCGTTTATCAGGGTGAGTGGCCGGATCTGACGTTTCAGCTGGAGATGGACGTGTCACCGACACAAGAATGACAAAACTTAACGTGTAGTTTACAATTCATCGGATTATTAGAGTATGTAGATTATTAAAATTCCTCGAGGCAAATTATCTGCCTTGAAACCTTGTTAAGTTATGTTTTACTATTGCATAGGGCCATGTGTTCCGGCCGGATAGTTATTTTTCGTTGCTCTCACTTCCGCCGAAGAATGCTAAGTGCTATTAGCATAAAATAAGTCTTCTTTAATTCTGGGTTTTCATCGTTTTTCTGAGGTCTAATGTTTTTGTTTGTGCGTACAAAGGTGCAAATATTTATTGCACACATGTGCACAAAAGCTCTAACTGGTGTTGTAAACTTAGAGTTCATCTATTAAATTGACTAAAATTACTTCCAGGAACGGAGAGATTCGCTGTCCGCACGGAAATACTTGGATTTATCACGGTTGGTGGCCACATGGGTGGCCAGTCTCACGTTATCGCTTCTTCCTATTATGGCGAATCGCAAACTTACCGCCACCTACTGTACATGTTGCATATCTCAGCTGGAGACGGTTATTACGTGAGTAAATGACACACAAGAAATTAAAAAAAAAAAAAACTTAGGATGTGGTTTAGAGCTGCAGTGATTCATTGAATCATTCGAGTACGTCGATTGTTAAAAGTCCTGAAGACAAATTATCTTCTCTGAAGCTTCTTTAAATTATGTTTTACTATTTAGCGTTGTGTTTCCTGCCGGATATTTATTTGTGTTGCACAACGCTCTTGCTTCATTGCCGAGGAATGCTAAGTGCTGTTAGCACAACATACATCCCCTTTTCTCCGGATATTTAGTCGTTTTTCGGGGAACTCGTGTGTTTTCTGTGCATAAAAGTATATTTGTCGGCTTTCTGCTGTATTATCTTTATTGCTAAATTGAACATAATTTCAGATTTTTGCATAATTTTTATTTTTTTATGTACTTTTAGGATAATTTTTTACTGCTCTGTAGTTTTTACTTTTATTTGAGTAATTTTATTATGAATTATTTCTACTCTTTAGTAAAATTTCTGGATTTTCTGCCCACTTGCAGTTTTGGTTAATGAGTGTTTGTTTTTTGTTTTTTATTGAAAGAAACTGATTTTGACTTGTTTTTATTTTTTTGATTTTATTATTTTTTTGTTACTTCTATGAATTTTTGTCATTTTAGTCTTTAAAATACCAAAATGTCCATTTAACTTGATATTTTTGGTCCACCTGATGATGTAATTTTTAAATATTAAAGGACTGATAATTTGATAATTTACTCAGTACTTGAGTAGACTTTTTACCAAATACATTTTTACTCTGACTTTTTAATATTTCTGGGTTCTCTGCCACCTGCTTGTCTGTATGAGAGCAAGAAGACAATAACCAGAACTCTGGCAGCCATTTTGTTGCCCAATCAGAACTTTATTCTGTCACAGAGACAAACTCTGGCCACACACTGGATGTCAGATTTTAATCAAAGTCAGGGAATGTGGACTGTTTAAATACAGAATGTTGGTGTGTCGGATGCCACTTGTCAAGCTGCACGTACACATAAACAGAAGCAGAACAGAACGGTTATGTAAAGCTCTCTGATAAAGCGGTGATATCCTTCCTGCTGGGTCTATATAAACCATCCATTGGAGATGTGAACGTTTAAATCTGCTGCAGCTGCATGCATCAGTAGCTGCTACTCTGCACCAACCCAGGTGCGTTTAAGTTGCACATCTTCTTAGGAGATAGATGTAATCCAAAAAGAGGGAATGTTCCTGCCAGTGAAAAGGTTGGACCTCCCATGGTTGTTGGGCAGATTGCTATTGCTGCTGTTCTGATGCACCTGAGCTGCTCTGACCGGCGACTGAACCGGAGCAGCAGGAAGCAGCGAGGAGGATCAACCGCTGATCTGCAGAGGCAACAGGTTCTGCTGCAACTAGTGACTATTTTAGGTATTAATTAATCTGTCTAATAAATCCAGATTAGAAAAAAATAAAATCTAAAAAAAATTAAAGAATAAAATCTGGAATAAAAAATATTAGGCAAAAAAATGAAATAAAAGCTGCAAAAGAAATTGAATAAAAATTTGTGAAGAAATAAAACCTGAAAAAGGAATTGAAAGAATAAAATGTTAAAAATAATTAGAAAAGATAAAATATGAGAAAATGATTTGAAAAAAATACAATTTGAAAAAAACTGAAAAGTAAAACTACATAAAAATGTGAGAAAATAAAATCTGAAGAAAAAAAAAGCTTGGAAAAAATATCTGAAAAGGAAACTGAAGAAATAAAATCTGAAACAACTCTTTAAAAAATAAAATCTGAAAAAAAAATAATCTGAAAAAATATCTTAAAAATAAATTTAAGAATTAAAATCAGAAAAAAATATTTAAAAAATATGAAAAAATATTTGAAAAAGAAAACAAAGAATTTGAAATATGAAAAATAGCAAACTGCATAAATGTGGGCTCAACTGTTGCAAACACAAATTACTCTCAAAATGTACCACGTTTCCATGTATTTCCTCTTTAGAAGAATGGCCAGAAGAAACTGCAATCTGTGTCAGATTACATTTATGCATCAAGTAAAAAGTTGGATTATCCATCTTCAATAATCTGGACGGTAAACGATCAGTTTCCAAACTTAAATCTAAATATGTTTTTTTACATAAATGAATCCAAGATTCAGCGCAGAAGTAAATCATTGCAGAAGGATTTGTTGGAGTGTTTTCAGCTTTGGACATGTTGACCCTCTGCAAACAACAATAATTCACAGCCAGCAGCTGAATATGAGGCCTTCAGAGCTGCTCCCTCTTATTAACATGTCATGGATTACATAATTTATTGTTAGCAAACACTACCTACAATGTCTCCTCTCATCCTCCTGCTACTTAATCTGCCTGATTGCTTTGCAGAGACACGTTAGGGTTGAAAATATGTTCCTGCAGCCGCATTCCCGATATTCCCGCTGTGCAACCTCACATTCCTCTGGATAATCACACGAGGAGCTGGATTAAAGTTTCTGCCTGCTGCAGACCAAGTAAAAATCAAGTGTCTGCGTACTTCTGAAACACGAAGCATACATTCATGTCAGTTACTGTCTTTTTCCTATGACTGTCGCTTCCCTTGCAGAGGTTAAATAGAGGCTTTCAGATGTTGATTTAAACAAAGACATGACTTCATATGGATTTTATGCGTCATTCCTGCTTGTTTATTCTCATGTTTTTCAACTGAGATCATCACTGTCCTGTGAAATTATCTACAACAGTATTTTTAAGCTGATCAGATCATTTTAACTAGTCATAAACTGTGGATGTGATGTATGGAAGTCCTGAAATGCCCATTTTCTCCTGGACTTTAAAGTTCATGTGAAAGTAAAAAATAATGTAGATTAAATCATCCAATCACAGGGTTTGGATCTGTTGAGACGTATCTATTTGCAAAGATAATTAAATGTCTTTGTGTGATTTACAGTGTCATGGAACTGTATAGGAAGTTAATGGAAAAGCTAACATATGTAAGAAATAATTACTAAAAATGTAAATAATATAAGAAATTTATTTAGCTTATTTTGATGCATAAAAAATTCACATGCTTACATATTAGGGCCAGAACTTCAACTTGTTAATTTTGATTAATTCATTACACAGATTTTAACGCACGTAATTGTAATTTTTTAACATATAGACAAACTAGTGTTTCTAGTATGTCCGTAAATCTAAAGCACAAACGACATCCACAAACAACAGTGATGAAAAACAAAGCTGCTTTTCCTTAATCTAATTTTAGATTTAATTAATTACAGATCCTTCAGTTAATGGCTTCAGACCCAATGTCCCCTGAAATGAACATGGTATATTTCTAGGTTTAAAACAATACATTTTAATTATTCTTGTTGCCAGTTTCTTATTAACCAATAACACTGAGGTTTAAATCTTTACTGTATATGAGTGAACTTCAGCACAAGCATTGCCCTGAAACTAGAGAAGCTGAAGAGTAAGTACCTGTTTTCAGTTAAAAATACAAATTTAAGTGCATGGCAGTCTAATAAAATTGTTCTGTGTAATTTTAAGTATTTCCTGTGTTAGAATTTGAATTTACTATTTACTATTAAATTGTAGGATTTCTTTTTTTGTTTGTTTGTTTGAAAATTGAAAGTCTAACCCAATGGACATCTGGGGTTGGGATATAAAAATATATGGAATAAACTGTAATCATTTTATAGTTTATTTGTGATTTTACAATTCAATTCATTTAGTTATTTTATGTTTTTATGAATATAAACTTAGACTTTCTTGAAAAGCTTGAAAAAATGTGTCCTCCCCCCCTCTTAAAAAGCTTTGAAAAAATCTGTTTCACCCCCCCGCTCTCTCCATCCTTATTTTCAATGCTGAAGCGAAATAAAAATTTGTTGAGTAAAACTTTTTTTTTTTTTGCCCTTTTGATAAAAGTCTGAAAGGGCTAAGTTGGTTAACAATTTTAATCGAGCCTCCACCACTAATAAATATGAAATTTGTGAGTTTTAAAATAACTAAATTATGGCACATGTGGCTTTCCATACTTACTGCGGTTCTGGCGCTCATCGCAAATGACATCACTGGTGCCCGGATGTTCGGACAAACAAGCACAAACAGAATAGCGACATCTGAAGAGCACATAAGGTTGGAGCTTCGTTCAGTATTGTTCAGTGCAGAAGCTCAGTGTGGAAAAATTTAAACGATGGCTGAAATAATGCAGAGGACTCATTAAGAAAGCAGCGTTGGATTAAAGGTAGGCCTTTTGTTTCTTGTTATGGACTGTGCGGTAAGTCAGCACTCGCTAGCACTAAGCTATCTGGGCCTAGCTTGGCAAGTTCCTGCTCGGCAATTGGTTTAGGTAAAAATATTGATTCATCAATGGTTTGCAATTCATTTTTCCAATTAAATATCAATTTGAAAAGGCCTGTGAATCGATTATATCGCCATTGTGAGCATTAAATTGTACATATCAATAACCTAAATAACCGATCACAAAGCCGCACAGATATTTCCCGCCTACTTCGCTTGTTGGTCAAAACTAAAATGGCCGCCCTGCGCTGGTCTAAATTTAGCAGTTTGTCATTTGCGTCATCTCTGCTTGTTCAGATTTAAGCTCCAAATGGTGCAGAACTGAAGTTTTTACAACCTATCTGTCGAAAACTTTCGGTAAATACGGATATTTCGGTAAAAACTAGTTGATAAAATCAACTAGTTTTTGATTTTATCAAATCAAAAACTAGTTGTTGATTTGATAATCAACAACTAGTTTTATTTTCAGGTTTTGACATGAATGTATGAGATGATTTCCATTTGTTGCTCCATGTTGATGTGTGTGGACATAAATATCTGACTTGGAGCCTTTCATTTTCACTCTGTGTCAGCATTAGCTGTGTTGTTGGGAAAGATGTGTAATGAGTGGGCGGATGAGTTATGTGCCAAAAAAAGATATAAAAAAAAAAATTAAAACAGTTTCAGATCTTAGTACCGTTTTCCATGACCGAGGAACGGTGAGTAACGTTGTGTTCATGCGTAACATCAGCCGCAGGGGTTGTGCTGTGCGCTTCCATTCCTGGGAGATGGTAGTGAGTCAAATGGTTCTTCAGAAGAACATCATGTTCTCATTAGCTGCTACCGGTAGCTCCCAGAAAGGTGGGAACCTCTGTTAGCGCCAGGTCACGATAAATCATTTCAAAACATTCACCGCCTCAATGTGACCCTCAGCCGAAGCTACATACACTGTACAAAACGACACGCAGTCTTTATCCTGATTCCTTCTGACAGAAAATCAGAATAAGGCTTAAACGACTAATCGTGATTAATCGAATATTAAAATAATCGTCAACTCACTTAGCAGTCGATTAATTGTTAACTGGGGTACACGGACTCAAAAAATGTCCAAAAATCAGAGCAGCAAAACTGTATGAAAACAATATTAATTTTGCATTTAGTTATTATTTTTTATTTATTTGTCAGGGGATTTATGAATTAGCTAAAAACAAAGGATATATAAATGAGGTTAAAATGACTTAACTACACAAATTTTGTCAATAAATATAAATGAAAACAATAAGTACAAAATAAGGAAACTACAATAAAATTATCATAAAAAAATCTAAATGAACTAATTAAGATAACAAACCTGTTTCTGTAAATATGTTTTAGCTTCATCCAGTTCTGATTTACTAAAGAAATGCTGTTATAAAATGTTTATAATCACATTTAAAGGGGAATTTAATTGTTTATTGAATTGTTTATCTGCATCTTTCTAATATTGTTTATAAAGGCTTACGTGAATAAATGAAGAATCTGTAAAATAATCCATTTAATCATCAGAATAATCATTAAATTAATTGAATAATAAAATAATCCTTAATTACTGCCGTAAATCAGACTGAAACTCCTCTATTTTAAGTTTGGTAAGATGATCAAAATTATGCCAGAACAATGAGAGAGAGATTTTCTTAGAATAACATTTACACAGGATTATTTGGGAAAATTTTGGAAAAGCCCAGATGATGATCATGTCATGGCTTTATAAGCCTCTTATAGGTTAATTCACAACTGATAATAATTGCATGAATTTAATAATGGTAAGCTTTTATTTTTTTATACTTTTCTACCTACAAAATGTCTATTTTAACTGTACTAAATACATTAAAAGTGAAAACAGTTTTTAAATAATTTGTCTTTTCAACATATCTACTGTTTCTATTGGGAATTCAGTCATTATGAGATATTTTAGGTCAAAACTGTTTAGTTTCAAATGCATGCAGAAAGCTTCAGAGTTTTTATAGCTTGGAATGTGAGATTGATAAACAGTTTTGTTTTCCAGATCCACAAATAAACCAAAACCCAGGAAACTGGTAAATGGTTTGATTTAAAAAACAAAAACCCATCAGACTAAATGGCACCACGTTGTTGTGAAAAATACCTGTAACCTGGTTTTTCCCCCCTAGTCTAACCGAAACACCAGAGGCACGGAGCCAAGAGCGCAGACACAATGGCAGCCATGCACCAGTGTTAAAAATAAACCTATAGTCGAATCACGTAGCACCAAGCAGGTAGACAATCATTGTGAAGCTGTGCGTGAAGTGGGTGGGATGCCAAGAGATACAAATAATTTTATTCTCGCAGCAGGTTCCACTTGAGCTGCGCTGCCAAATTTTACAGGGAGGACCAGACCTATAAAAAAACACGTTCATGGTTACTGGGAAGCCGCAGCTTTAAGCAAAATGGAAACAATACGTTCAAATAATTAGCAACCAGCAAACAGAAGTGAGTCACTGACTTCTGTGGAAAGTGTCAGATTTAGCACAGGCTAGCTCCAGAGGGAATCGAACAGCACAATGGACAGCGACGGTCGTTCAAATCAGCCTAATCGAAGTTGGATCTGAAAAGGACAAGAGAAACCAGAGGATTTCTGAAGAAATGTTCTGGGTTCTTGCAGCGGATAGCAGCTGCGTTTCCATTACAGATGTGAGCAAAACTTCTGCTATGACAACAATAAAAAGGCCAAAGCTTAGAAGTAGCTCTCGCCTCATTTCTATCTAATCTGTAATAACATTTCAATTCTAACTCGTTCGCAATTTAGAGTACTCTACCCTCCTCTGTGTAATAGTAAGATAAATATCAGTGACTGTCGTACTTATTGCTGAAGCTTAGCTAATGTAGCCTTTATCTGCTAGCTAAGACCGAGATGTCTTAGTGTGTTTGTTACTACGTGTATTTACTCTGCCAGACACCAGAACCTGTTATTCAGAGTTTGGACGTTGTTTATACATCTGTTTAAACATTTATTGTATGCATCCATGCTGTATGCACACTTCCTGTTCACTAGCTAGTGAACTAGCGAAAATAGTGTTTCCATTGCTGTTTTATGAAATAAATCAATTTTGATTTGGCAAAAATCCCTCATCCCAGCACTGAAACTTTTTATTAAGAAGTTTTTCCAAATTTTTGTTTCTACTGAGAGAATTTATTTTCAAAATGTCAAATTGTGCCATTATATGATCGATCCCAGATTATGTTGGAAGTGAACAGTGGTTGAAAGTTATAAATATAAAATCATGAAGGAAGTCGGTCATTGGAGGACATCACATCAAAGACGGTAAAATCTTAATTACGTTGTGCTTTGGTTTATCTTTATGTTTTCAGGCTCACCACAGACAAATATATTACATTAAAATTACAGACCTCACTGTAGCTTTACATGTGGTTTTAATTATGTCTCGACTCTGAGCTTCAAAAAAGTATTTCTGCACCATGTTGAATTGTTTTAACCTGAGTGAATTATACTATGATTTTGTGATAAACCATCATAAATGAGCACATAATTATAAAACAGAAGGAAAAACATCATGATGTTCACCACTTTAATCGAAATAATAATTTAGTCAGCTGATCTGTGATGTAGTTATAAGGCACAATAAACAAACAATTAGGAGCCGATAACATTTAAAATGTGTTCATAAGACACTATGCTGCATGACAGAATAAAATAAACAGAGCTGGGTAGTAACTAGTTACATTTCTCTGTGTAACTAATTGATTACAGTTGTTTTTAAAGGGGCAGTATCATGTAAAATCAACTGTTTTCAGCTTTACATCATGTTATAATGTTTTTCCCTCATCATAGCATAACAGGAGTGTTGCTTTGATTAAACTAGCTAGCAGCAATTAGCAAACCCCTGGTGGAGCTGAGTATCTGCTGAGCTACTGCAGCGCTGGTAAAAACGTTGCTGCAGCCTAAATAAAGGAGCCATGTTGTGATGACTTCCTGAAGGCAGAGAAGGAGCTTCTTAAAGAGACAGAGGCCCAATTTTAAGGCATTTATTGAGGAAGTAAAGTTTATTTTAACTCATATTTGATATTGACATTTTCATAGCAACTGAAGGTAAAATAGTTACTTGATTATGCTATAAAATGACAGGAAAACACATAATACTACCTCTAATATTTGTCCTGACTTTAATTTTTTTAATAAATTCTCTCTTAATTCATAGTTACTCAAGTCTGTTACTCGGTTACTATGTATCCATTTTACCAAGTACTTTTTGCTTTTGAGTAAAAATGTGTTGAAGTACTCTTATTGTGGTACGGTTTTTGAGTGTACTCTTCCCACGCCTGAAAGTAACTCACTGAAACATATCTAATGATGAGTTTATCTAGATAACAAAATGTTTATCTGCTCATCCTCTCCTCTTATCTGATGTGGCAGATTTTTGCAGCAGCTCCTGAAGGTTTCTTCATTTAGAGACATCCTCTCTCCAAATCCTCCCCTCCCTCTCTCGAACTTTTCGTGAGAAGTCGGAGCAACACAGAGCTGTCGGGGCAGAACCTCGACACGTGATGGTTGCACTGTAACAATAAATCCTCCACAGCTCATCTTACCACCCAGTGCTTCCCTCCGTCTCACACAAACCTTTCTGGGAGCACAGGTAGCTTCACGCCTCACAGAAGCAAAGAAATTCAGCCTGAATTCATTTAAATTCACTATATGGAATGTGTAAAATAGTTTTTTTGAGTGCATTTGGAGCTGCAGGATGATCTCTGGAGCGTTACGTGCCTCAGCCGCTGCAGGCTTGTCGATCCTGTTTGGTTTCTCTTCTGTTCGCCCGACACAAACTCAATTACCAGGCTTCAGACAGGAATGTAAACTACCAAGAGGGACAATAAAACACTCGGCGTACGAGAAAGAAGAGACGACCTCATGAATGAAAGAGGCTGTTCTCTCTTACCATTCATAAAACAGATCTGAATTTATGAAAAGAACAACTGAATCCAAACTGGAAAACTGAAGATACAAAGCTGGACAGTAACTAGTTACATTTACTTTTAGTGTAATGGTATTGTCTGAAGTAACGCTACTCTTTCCGTCTACTTTTCCAACTCTGATTGTTTTACTGAATAACCAGTTATGAAAATGAAAAACAAACACGTTTTAACTTTTAATATGCATCAGGCACAAAAACACACAGTTTAAAGGCTACATATTGCATTTCTATTTGTGTCTTTACTGCTTCTATAAAAAAGCCACGTGTTTAAAAAAAACAAACAAAAAAAAACACCCAGCTGTTTTTTTTAGATAAGTTAATGTTTTTTGGGTGTTTGGAAAATGGCCTGTTTGAAAAATCTCCCTCAGTGAAGCCCAGCCTGTTGCCTAGCAACCCCAGCAGAGTTCCGTCTGTCACTTAGCAACCAAAGCAGAGCTCCAGCATGTTTGGTCAGATGGTTTTACTGTGATGACAAGAGGCTTTTCTGTGCCTCTGACATATTTCTAAGTTTATTTGTGTTGTTTATGCCATTAAAAACATCAAATACGTCAATAAAAATGTAATTTGTTTCAAAATCATCAAGCAACATGTTGATCAGTGTTCCACAAAGTCAACTCTGAACAGGGTGGGTTTTTAGTCTAGATTTAAAGGAACTCAGTATTTCGGCTGTTTTGCAGTTTTCTGGAAGTTTGTTCCAGATTTGTGGTGCATAGAAGCTGAGTGGTGTTTCTCCATATGTTTGGTTCTGGTTCTGGGAATACAGAACAAGAACCAGAAGCAGAAGACCTGAGAGGTTCTGGAAGGTTGATACAATAAGCAGAGCTTTAATGTGTTTTAGTGCTAAACCGCTCAGAGATTTATAAACTGATGCAAGTACTTTAAAGAAGTTTCCTACAAAAGGTTAGGATAGGTCTACACAAAACATGCTCATTACATTTGTTGCACAAAATCCTTCCTATATAATGAGATTTTAGTCTGGCCAGTTCGGCCTATGAGCTGTTTCAGGGCATCTTGTCACTTTAAATCCAAATAATCTGCTGCTGGCCATGCTCCCCAACTCAGTGTTTACCCTCACATGTGAAAATAGCTTAAAACAGATGGACAATTATACAAACATACATCTTTGAAAAGCAGAAGTGGTGCCTCCTGCACAACCAACAAGAATTCAGCAAGTGGTTTCTGGATGTTAAGTCAACAACAAAACACTTGTATTTTCTAGCAGGCGCTATACAGCAAATACAGCAATAAAACCAGCTGACCAAATGTTCTGGAACTCTGCTGGGATGCTAGATTACGGGCTGGTGTTGCTAGGTAACGGACAGTGTTTGCTGATTTGTGACGTTGCATTCGGAAGGTTTTTGAAACGGCTCATTTTTCAGACACCATGAACATTAACTTATTGCCAGAAAATGTCTGGGTGTCTTTTTATTTTTTTACGTCTGTTTTTAGAAGCAGTTGAAACCCAGATGGAAGTATAAAAATGTCCCGTTTAAAGTCTGTTGTCTGAGCTACAGGGATCCAGCGGAGGGACTCTGGCAGACCTGTAAAGACACTGTGGTGATGAGTTTTTCCTCGTCTTGTTGGTGTGTGTGCCTAACATTTTAAAGTCTGACTGTTGATCACATCATTCATGAACCACTCAGAGAAATAAACAATGTGTGAACGCAAACAGGCTGGTTGTGTCCGTGCGGATGAGAGTGTTGAATTTAATTGGAGTCCAGCCTGAGTTATTAGAGCATGTCGGCCATTGGGCCCGCGGCGTCCGCATACGTCTGACCTCAGTCCACTCGGCGCCGCAGGCTCCTTTAGGGGCTTTCACCTTTTATTTCTGAAACATACGCGAGATTCACACGTGTATCTTGTCGTAAAAACATAAACGTTGACGGCTAGACCTGCCAAAACCTCGCTCACACAATGCAACGAGGCAAGCTGCCAAACCACTCATGTTCCGCTTTCAGCACTGCGGATCAGTGAGGAATTAACCGAACGTCGCTGCTAGATGCTGAAAAGGAGATCTGTGATAGAAATCATCCAGAACTATCTTCATTCCTTCAGTTAATTAAACCTTTTGGTTACCGCTCCTTACAGTTTAGAGCAGCAGAACCTTGTGTGTGACATCTGTCTGCAGCAGGTTAGGCGATTCTGTTGTGGCAACATTATCAGAACGTTATGGTTGAGAGGTTTGTTGCCGCCACCTCGGCTTGAACCGGAGCCACGAATATTGCTCCAAAAATGTGTCTACAAAGGACGTACTCTCCGACAGATGGGACACGAGCTTTAGAAGGAAGGATAATTTCATGTTCTTTATTAAAAACAAGGAGTATACTTCGCTATTTACACACTATGTTAAAAAATAATTATTTTACAGACAGTTAAGATGAATCACAAACCTCATGGTAAAATAATTCAGAGTTGCATCAAATATAAGTATGTCTAGTAAATTTGACAGCCAACTACTTTGTTTTGATTTAAATAGTTGTCAGAAACAACCTGTGTGATAGATTTAGGTGTTCCTCAGGGTTCTCCCCTTGGACCTGTGCTTTTTGTGTTTCCATCAAGGTTTTTTATCTGCATTTTGAAGAATCACATTAGAAAAGATCGATGGAAATGGCAAAACTTCAAAATAGCTTTCTAGATTTTACTTTGGAGTTAAAACTCTCAAAAGTAAAGATGGTGTATTTTTATTCAATCTGAAATTATAAATCTGCATTTAAGATTAAGCTAAATTAAAAACACGCCTCAGTAATTTGAGATTGGCTTTAAGCTGTTAGAATGGAAAAAAGAAAAACAAAAAATCCAAAATAAAAGAAGAACACTAATTTGATGAGAAATTACATTTTATTCCTGCAGTGATGCAGTTGGTTGCTGTTTAACAAAAAGGTCTTTGGTTCAAATCCCAGCATGTCGTCTTTCTGTACAGAGTTTAAATGTTCAGTTAATTGTTCACTCTAAATTGTCCTTAGCTCTGAGTGTTTTTGTGCGTGGCGGTTGCAAGGATAAACAGACAATAGCTGGATGTATGGAAGATTTGTTTTCTTTTATTTAAGGAAATGAATCAGAAAAGCAGATCTGTAATCCAGACTCGTTGATGACCATCTTAGATAACTATTGAACATACCATAATGTATATCTCGAAAACCTTTTAGTTTTTAATCGGTCATATGTAATGTGGTAACTTATGTTGACTTTGGCTCAGAAGGGAGAATAAAAACGGAGCATGTTGTTTGTTTTTAGTGCCAGTAAAAAGGTTGACGGGTTTTTCCTCCACCTTTCCTCCTCGCTATAAAATCAGCTCCTCTGGGACCGGATTTTATTTCTGTCAGGGGGTTTTATGTTTTTCTTTCGGATGGAGACGTGGGTGGAGAGGAAGTTTTGTTTTCCCTCCAGAACAGGTTGGTGTTTTTAATATGGTTTCAGTCTTAATGCTTTCACTTTTTTCTTTTGCTTTTCTGTTTCTCACGTGTTGTAAATTACTTATGTCCTAATAACATTAAAGAGACTTAAGAAAACAACAAAGTACTTTACAAAGGATGTTTCTCTATATGAACAAAGCTCTCTCAATGCACAGTGAAGAAAATTTATGCTAGCAACAAAAATCCAACATCATTTTCTGGTATCAAATCATTAAAATGCTTACAAACTATTTAAAAATAACCTTTGCATCTCATGAATATTTATATGAGCATGATGAGCAATTTTTTCAATGTTGGAGGGAAGATTTTGATTTTTTTCTGTGAAATTACACAAAATGGAAATTAAGGTGGTAAAATAGTCCTGGGCAGCGGTAGACACCACTAGCAAAAACGTTAGCTACGCTAGCCCATAAGCCCTAATCATAAACATTAGCTCTGCTAATATTAAACAGTATAACAACATAACATTTAACAGAAGCTAATGCTAAAGTGCTAAATTCAATTGTGTGAATGCTCACCAGGTTTTATTGACACAATATGTGTTGCAATATAATATATAGTCTTCAACATGGTCAAATTTATTATGCGTGTTCAATTAAAGTTGGTGAAATTGTTCTGTACAGTGGTATGCACCGCTAACTAAAAAGTTAGTTGAGCTAACATTAGTTCTGCTAACATAACCTGCAGTACGGGTAGAAAACATGAGGAGAGGCTTAAACAGTCTTCATTCACTTCAAAATAAGAGCATGAGCATAAACATCTAACCACTTGAAGAATTGTTAACAAAATTCCAACACAAATGTTTACCGTTATCCAACTGAAACTTTAGGAAATAGCCAAGTAAATTAGTGCTTTAGAATTTTGCCTGGGGAAATTTATGAAGGGGAAGCTAAGTGCGCTAAATGTTTTCAAAAGATTAGCTCCACTATTAGCGAAAGTGTGCCCACCACTGCTGGAGTATGGATGGATGGAAACCATTTTGTATATACAGTTTCAACAAGTCTGAACCTGAAGTGAAATGGGCCATCTTAGTAGGCAAACACATGCGCAAAGCATCATGGATCCACGGCTTCAACAAAAACAAAATATACAGAAACTCTTAACCACAGAGAAAGATACATGAACAAACTGGCGGCCATTGGGATCAACCCATGTGAGATGGAGGAGGAAAATGTCAGATGATGTGGACAAACTGCCTCCCACCACGATGTAGTTAGCTACCTAGCTAACAGAGTTTGTACAAAATGGAGGATCTTCATGGCTTGAAAATCCATGGACACGTAAAATCAATGTTGAACGGATTTGTAAAGGACTTACGAACTCTTCATGTGAATAACAAGGTTGTGGTGACTGGCAGAGGCTTGTTTGTTGTTGTCATAGCAACTCCATAGCAACCGCCTGCTAAGATGGCTGTCAGTTATAATGTGATAGATTAATCATTGTTTCTTTTAAGCTCCATAAAGTGTATTTTAACATTTGTTTGTACGCTTTTTAGGTACTTTTATCCTTCTGTTTTTAGCTGATGTGGGCCTGCTGAGACCTTTTGGAAAAAAAGGAATAAATGTACACTGTAAAACATAAAGGTTTGTGATGGGGAAACATTTAGAGGTAAAGACAGGAGATTTTTACAAGCCATTGGAGTGAAGCAAGGTACTTTACAACATGATGTAATCTGGTTTCATATTTCCCATGTGACAAACTGACTGCTGTATCAGCAGCAGCCACACGCCCAAAGGAAATGCCTCTGTCTCATGAAACAATGAGCCGCAGACTTACAGTTCACAGCCCCTGGGACTTCCTTTTTCAGAACCCGCTGGAACACGATGCCCTTGGACCTGATTTACTTCACCACACCAAACAGTTTCTATTTTTATGCCTCCAATGGGTTTCATTGACTGAGAACAAACCCTACAACCTGCAGAACTCCAGCCAAACGTTTGCATCTCCGATTCACTGTCCTGCAGCCAGCGTGTCACATGTTAAAGTTCCTACAAGATCATGAGAAAAATGTTGTGACTACAACCTGAAAATTATATTGATAAAGTCAGACAAAAAATGACAATGTCCCATGTTTGAACAAAACCTTTTTTATTTTCTTTTAGCTTGTTTCTGCAAACTCACATGAACTACTGTTTGAATCAAATGAGGAAAGAGAGACGCCATAACTTTTCACGTTGGGCCTGGAAACCAGACATTTACATTCACTGAATAAAAACACATAAATGCAAAAATGTGTTTATTTTTTGTGCAGTTTTAGCTTGATTACCGCTCCTAGGATGTTATTCCAGCAAATAGTTTTTTTTAGTCTACGCTCCAGTTAATGATTAATCAATTATTAGTTGATTATTTTAATAATCGATTAATCACGATTAATCTAATTAATCATTTCAACCTTGCATCTAATAAAAACACATAAATGCAAAACTGTGTTTATTTTTTGTGCAGTTTTAGATTGATTACTGCTCTGGGGATGTTATTTGTTCAGCAAATTAAATTTTCTTAGTCTGTGTGTAAAAGTTAATGATCAATTGATTACTAAATTCGTTGATGATTATTCTAATAATAGATTAATCTGATTAATCATTTCAGCCATACATATAATAAAAAAACAAATATTTTTTCATCACTTTCTGAAGTGAAATTAGACTAAACTTCTTTTATTTCAGTTTGTTACTAAATGTATTTCTATTTGCTAAAAGCCACAATAAAGAAACAACATATTAAAGGCATTCATTTATTTATTAACTTGTTAAAGTCTTAAAATCAGAAGTTCTCAGATTGTTTTCTGTCTCTTTAAACAATGGGAAATAATTTGGATATTTTTATGTAACCTAAATTAAAGTTTGGTCTGTTTTAACTTCAGTGAGAAAAAAAGATGGATGTTTTTATTCATTGTATTTAATTACTGTAATCTGTTCAAAGCATACTGGAAAACATACTTGTATAACACATTTTATTCCGGGGTAAGATAATAAATCAAGCCATTTTAAAGACGTCCTAATCATTTCCTGTCCATACTAATTGCATCCTAAGGTGTACGTGGGACAAAAGGCGGCGCTTTGCGTGACTTCCAGCTCTACAGGCCTCAGCCAGTCGGCCATGACGGTTTGTCGTCGTTAATCTCTTGTGCAAACACCGCAGACAGGCCTCAGGAGGGGGTATGAGAACAGGCTTATCCTCCCTTTGAGTGCTTCTTCACCTTTGACGTCTCTCAGAGGGGAAGAGATAAACATGAAGGGGGGACTTCTAAGCTTCAGTGCCTTTAAAAAGAGCGACCCGGTTTGGTTGAAACATCGTCTTCCTGCAGAGTCTGG
>NW_006800140.1:788750-794580 GCF_000485575.1 Poecilia formosa
GAATAACACAAATTTGATCCCTCCAGCATAATCACTTGATGGTGACTTTTTATTTGAGTCACCAGACCAAAAATACTTGGTTAGATTGTTATATTTTTACAGTGTTCTGGCCCTATTTTCCATTGGATTCCTCTCAGGAAAAAAGCCAGAGAAGAGTTCATGGCTGTTTTCCATTAGCCTGGATTTGAAAAGCGCAGTCATGCGGCGGAACGCGTCAAAAGCCTCCCTATTCTTCTCAAGCAGCACCAGCAGTTCAGATGGACCCAACCGACCCTGAGCGGGTCTCGGACAAGCTCGCCGATTCAGGATTTAAGGGCAAAATGCCCTTTTAGTGTGAGAATGGAGGGGAGACGCCTTCACGGGCTGCTGACTGCGCTTTGGCAAGCGCCTCCATTGCACTTATTCAGACGTGATAAAACAAAAAACACGGAGATACCTCAATGTTTGAGGATCATTAGCTCTCATTAGCATCGTCCTCATGAACTTAGATGGAAAACCTCACAGATCAACAGGATTTAAGGAACGTTTTTTGGGGAGGAGGGGGTTGTTGTGGGACAGTTTGATGTTTGAAGTCGCCGGGGTCATCCAGTCGTAATGAGGCGCTCTTGCGGTCGGACCAAAGTGAAGGTTTTGCCCTGCCGCTCAACTCTCTTTGACTCGTCGCCAGTAACCGGTTTAGTTTGATGGTAGTCGGACCAATCACGCGGCGGCAGGTCGATTCATCTCTACTGGATGGTAATCAACATGACAGGGCTGTACAGACGCTCCTGATGTGTGTGTGAGGGTGTGTGTGTGTGTGTGTTTCTGCTCGTCTCTGTCTAACAGGATGTGTGTGTGTGGGTGTTTGAAACCCTTTAAATTTCAAGGTTTGAAAGTGCTTGATATTCAAACTGCACAGTTTTAAAATAAAGTTCAATCCAATGTTTGATTAAAAGCCTAAATTTGGAAAATGTTCACAGTTTAAACCAGATGTTTTCATACATCTAATTAGAGCTTATAACAAGAATTTTTTTTTAATCTAGTTTCTAGTGCAAATATCTCATTATGCTTAAAATAGGACAAAATTAACTTATAACCTTTCAGCAAAATGCAAGAGCTCATTTTAACTCAATAATTCCTCAATATTGGTGACATTATTAGTGCCATTGGCGGATTACTTCATGAAATGTCATGTTAGTAGTGAAACAATCTTCCAGTGGAACCATAACTGGGTTGCTAGGTAACGGGCTGGGCTTGGCAGGCGTTGCTAGGTAACGGGACAGGGCCATTTGACTGTGAACTAATCTGCCAGTTGAACTGGAACTTTTTCATCAAAATTAAGGAATTATTTACTTAAATCAGGCTCTTATTTCTTGATGAAAAGTTTCTTGTGAGTTTGTTTTTTTTATTTCAAGTGTTCCAAGATATTTTCACTACAAACTAGACCAAAAATACTTGATAAGATTTTGTGTTTTTGCAGTGTACCAACTGTTTTGATTAATTACTGCTCTGAAAATATTATTTTAACGATTAATTGATCATTAAATTAGTTGATTATTTCAATAATTGATTAATCATGATTAATCTGACCAATTGTTTCAGTGCTACACTTGTTTCAGTGCTACGCTCAATACATACAATTTTTTATCACTGTCTGAAGTTAAATTTGGCTAAACTTTTCTTGTTTTAACTTAGTTAAAATTAGCTAAATTATTTATATTTGTTAAATGCCAGGAAATTTGGCAAGAACATAATTTAAGGATTTTTAGTAACGTTATTTGTATATTGTGTTTAAGCATTTAATTTGAGTAACGTTCACTTTAACAGAATTTGTTTGGATTGCTTCAGTGTAATGAATATTTATTACTCCTAATTTATCAGGACTTATTGATCGTCTTATGTTTTATGTTATAGAAATTGGGCAATTTTTTTGTTAAATTATTGCTTTGTTCTCAGACCAGTCATGTATATGCACATAAAGTTTTGTTAATTTTGTCCCTGCTGTAGAATCACAAGTCATTATTAATAACAGTAATAAATTATATCATATAAAAGTGAGTTGAAACTGTCTTTTGTTTGTTTGTATCACCAATTTGGTGCTGGAAAAGTTTGAAAATGTACCTTGAAAATGCTTGAAAAGTACTTGAATTTTACTGTGGGGAAAAGTTTATGAAATCATTTTGCAAAAATGTAAAAAGTTTTTTAATTTAATTATAAAAGCAAAACTTAAAAAGTTGGAAACAGCAGCAGCTAAAGTGAGTCGAGGAGTCGGACACGGAGCAGAAGAACCTGGAAGCACCTGGAAATGAACCGTGGAAACCCAGTTTGTACTGGGAGGGATGTGGAACCGGGGGCTGATTACCAGCAGCTGCAGCTGAGAGGAACCAGGAGCACAAAGACGGACAGCGGCCAAGGAAAACGAACAGAAATAAAAACTAACCAGACGACTCGGAAACCAAAACTCCTCCTGATTATGACAGAGAAGCATCAATAGAAATATAACTTATTGTCCCACAACCTGGAAATGTTGGCGTAAGAATTGAATCGACAAAATTAAAAAGAAATTAAAACCAACAACAAACAAGCAAAATTAGGAATAAGAAGCTGCACACAAGATTAAAACTGAAACATGCTGTGCAGTTTTCAGAAATAGAGGAGGAAACCAGTAGCTCCCATTAAAGGAGACCTATGATGCCAGGTGAAAATAGACCTATGGCCTATACAAAACATTTTCATTAATTTTTTTTAACTTTTTAATTGTATTTTTTGAGCCTCATGTCACTTTAAATCCACATCAGCTGCTTCCAGTCACACTGGCCAGCTCAGCGTTTACACTAACACGTGAAAATGGCTGCAAACAGATGTGTAGTTATGCAACTATACATCTTTGAAAAGCAGAAGTGGAGCCTTCTACACAACCAACAAGAATACCATACCATACCATACCATACCATACCATACCATACCATACCATACCAACTTTATTTATAAAGCACTTTAAAACAACCACAGCTGATACAAAGTGCTGTACATTAAAACACAACATAATTAAATATAAAAAAATTAAAACTTACAGTTTAAAAACAAACATACAATTTAAAACTAGATCCCGCTGGAGTTGAAAGCCAACTAAAATAGATGGGTTTTAAGACGAGCTTTAAAAGTGGACAGTGAAGGGGCCTCTCTGACCTGCAAAGGCAAGTCGTTCCATAACTTGGGGCCCCTGACAGAGGAGCCCTGTCCCCTCTGAGCTTCCTTCTGGATCTCGGTACCTCCAACAGCAGCTGATCTGCGGACCTGAGAAACCGATAGGGTATGTAGGGGTGAAGAAGTTCAGAGAGGTAAGTCGGGGCAAGATTATGCAGTGATTTAAAAACAAGCATAAGAATTTTAAAATCAATCCTAAAATATACAGGCAGCCAGTGAAGTGAGGCCAGAACAGGGGTCAGCAAGTGGTTTCAGGGTAAGTCGACAGCAAAACACTTGTCTTTTCCAGCAGCCATTATACAGAGCATACAGCGATAAAACCAGCTGAACAAACATGCTGGAGTTCAGCTTGGGTTGCTAGGTAGCAGGTAAAATGATGCTTGCGTTGCTAGGTGACAGACTGGGCTTGGCTGGAGCTGCTAAGTAGAACATATTTGCAGGAAAAACATATTTCTTTTAAATGCAAAATATGTTTATATGTTTTGTATGGTTTCAGATTAATTTCTGCTCTGATGATGTTGTCCTTTCAACAAATGGTCTTTTTTTTTTAGTCTGTCGACTTCAGTTAATGATTAATTGATTACTAAACTAGTTGAGGATTATTTAAATTATCGATTAATGACAAATACGCCATTTTTCAGCCCTGTATCACAGCCATCTTAATTGGTTCAGCTGAAAGTTAGAAACACCGCTGCCAGGCTAAAAACAATTAGCCATGAATGCTAATAAAAACATATTTTAAGCAAATATTAAACATACTTTTTTTCTATGACACCACTTATTAAACTTTTTATTGGTTACATGTAGTATTCTAATATTAAATGTGTTTTCATTGGTTGTAAGCGGAAAAATCATAATCCACAGAAATAAAGGCTTGGAAACATCAATCTGTGTGTTATTTCCTGAAATGCTTGTATGTTGTTGTTTATGACCGATTTAATGAGCGGGAACTGTCTGAAGTGTAAATAACTTCCTGCTACTGCCTTTTTAAAGAGGAGCAGACATAAACAGTAGAAAGATAATTACATGATTATTAAACTGCAATAAAACATTAATTCATTTTAAGATTATTCATTACGAGGAGGGAGAAAACACTTAAAGACAACAGGTGATCCAACTTAATTAAATGGAGTTTATTTACGTTATTTTGACAATTGAATTAAGTTGGATAAACTTAATTTGATTCCTTGTGATAAATTAACACAGATTTATCACAAGGAATAAATCTTTGTGATAAGTTGGATCTGCTGTTCTCTGTCTTTAGTGAGAAAATGCCATGAAACATTTTGACTTGAATCTTTTTCTGATATTAAACCTTTCAGAAACAATAAAGCAGTAAACCACTGCCATGGGTCAAGCGGGTTTTGCGGGTTTTTAAGTGGGGGTAGTGTGCGTGACAGCTCCGCAACCACAGATGATTACCTCAGACTTTACTAAAATAATATCTTCTTGTGAAATATGCCACTAATAACATTCATAATTCAGCCTGATGTTTGCAGATGATGTCACTTCCTGGCAGTGAAAATATGCAGTGAATGAGAAACATGATGAAATCACATCAGGCTGGAATTTCCGCAGTCCAACTCTGCGCCGTTTCTATTTTTTTCACTAGCGTGAGTGCAAACTGTCAGTTGCAACACGCCTTCCTGCGCTCCTGCATGACCTCCATGCTCGCTCACACGCGATGAGCGGCGGAGCTGTCAGTCACGGCGGGAGGGAGGAGGGAGGGAGGGGTCCGACGGGGTCACGGTGTCCGCTGCAGCTGGAGGTCACCGCGCTGCGAACCCGGACAGGATTACCGAACCGCTCTGCCTCCGAACAACAGCAAATGAGAGGATTTGGGGCGCTTTTCAAGAGTCACGCAGAGTTTACGTAGCGATTAGTGCAGGAGGGGAACTGCAGCAATGACTAATAATAGATGGTAATGCCAGGATTTGGGACCTCCCGAAAATGGGCGCCACCAGGAGGGGGCGCAATGGTTTATTTATTTGGATGAACTTTTTCTGTTTTCCTTTTATTTCATTTAAAACACTTTGAATTGCTTTGTTGCTGAAAATGTGCTTCAGATGACCTATTTACATATTGTTATTGGTGAACCCGTTTGAAAACTTTACATATGTACAAACTAGAAATACCAGTCAGTGTGTAACTGATCTGTTTTATGTGTTTTATCTACTGGAATATGGCTAAATATTACAGCGTTTGATTCACTTAATGAGCAGAAACTGTCAGAAGTGCAAATAACTTCCCCTGCATTTTTAAAGAGGAGCAGACGTGAATGATGCATAAATAAATGAATGAAATAATTGCAAGATTATACAACTGCAATAAAAGAGGAATTTATTTTAAGATAAAATAAATAAACCAAAAACATATAAATAATTATCTTATTTAATTTTTTGTAAATTAACTAATTAATTTATGGGGTTTTACATTCATGTCTTGATTGAAGAAGATTACTTTTTATTGTTTTTTTTTTATTTTGTATTTTGATTTTTGTGTGTTATGGTGGTAAAAAAAATCCCCTTTGGCCATCAACACAGTATTATCTATCTATCTATCTATCTATCTATCTATCTATCTATCTATCTATCTATCTATCTATCTATCTATCTATCTATCTATCTATCTATCTATCTATCTA